>NC_142182.1:4270000-4487500 GCF_026936395.1 Plectropomus leopardus
TGAACCACAAACGCACTCACATCTTCATCATTGGTGCTAAAAAGGTGTGAATCTCAAGTCTGAGCAGCTTCCCTCTAATCCAGTCGAGGGAGACTCAGTGATGACTGGATCCAGAGAGCTCTCCCATTCATATCAATGGTGCTTCACATTGAAAAACCAAACGTGACGGAACTGATCCAGTTAAAGTGTTCAAACGCTATGTGTAATAGTGACATGCTCAGAAGAACATTAGGTAGTTACTGGGTGCAGGTTAGCTGTTAAGATGTGACAAAGGGTGCAGTATGGTTTTTCATGTCCTTATTTTTGATAAAGATGAGATGGGATGAACTGCATCTCTATGATAAACAACAAAACAAAAAGTGAATCTCTCTAGTCAAAGCACCTCTATTTCAGTTAAGAAGAGGGAACCTCAGATTTAGACACTAAAGTGTTTCTGAAGGTGTTCAGACAGAACACAAAGCAAATGTTAGAAGTACAATTACCTGCAGAGTCAATGCAAGGAACTGACGGCATGAATGCACACAAATTTGCTCCATGCAAGTTGAAAATGTGACAATATTTGGGTTTTGACCTATTGATGAAAGAAATAACAAGCCTAACCTCTCCCTCCTTTTTTGAACTTGAGCATAAAATGCAGGGCGCTCTCTGCGCCTTATGAATCTACTCTATAAAAGTACCGAGACAGGAGAAAAAAAAGGAAGAAAATGATGGAAAATAACAAAGTAACTGGTGAGTTTAGTAACACATGAAAAGTGACAAAACATCAGTCGGTTCTCATTCCAAAGTCCTCAAATACTGCCACTTTTGCTGCGATTTCGATATAAGATTCTGACGCCAAAAGCGACCTTTTTCGTCATACACCACTGAATGCCATCAATTGAGGAAATGGTTAATAAGAGCCATTTGCGGTGTTACTAAGCAGGTTGCGGTGTTACTATACGGACAGCGTAGTAGACAGGCGGCGTCAGTCGAGAACGCAGCTGGACAGAACCTGTCACAGCTGGATGAGGTTAAAACGCCGACGGTAGCGCCATAATATAAGGACTGAGAGGGTGCCTATAGGGCGGGCGGAGGGGCGATGAATGGATCGAACAAATCTCGGACTTTCATGCAGGAGTCTGGTCTGCATCGTGTGAATGTGTTGTTTTTTTCTACACCTTACCATGTGCCTCTTTTGCCTAAACCTAACCATCCGTGCCTGCTTGTGCTTTTGTTGCCTAAACATAACGACGTGCAGCTTAATCTCACCATGTGCTTTTAGTGACATCATAGTAGCGGCATCCTGAAATGTCAAAAGATGACGCAGAAGGATACCAAGAGCGTAATAAGTAGTCCACTGCAAAGTGACGATATGTGATGACTTGGGATGAGAACGTGTTGAACACACACACACACACACACACACACACACACACACACACACACACACACACACACACACACACACACACACACACACACACAGAGTTTGTGCATATTGCGTTCCCGGCCAGCTACAGCTCACATCGGTACAGATGGTACATCAGCTGTTTGTGAATAATAAACTGAGTGTTTTTGCAGTTTTATTCAGAAAATTAATTTGGAAATTGGTTTGTGTTCTGTCTCAACACGCCATATAACATAAATTAGGATTTCTACAAATTATTTCAATACAATATTAAAATACCATATGTACTTTTAAGAGCTTGCTGTAATCATTCCTCGCCATGCTGGCCATGAAGTGATATCTTTTAAAAGATTTATCTTTTTTAAATCTTATACTCAGCAGCAAAGTAATACGTTACATTAGTTGTTATGTTATTCAGCCCAGCACTAAATCCTTTACACCCATACTTTGGATCTTACTGTATGTCCGTGATACTCAATTCATGACAAAACTGGTCTCCAACAGGGTGCCAGGTGGCCCCCCAACCATCATCTTATTCCCGATAGAAATAACTTGATTCACACTGGGAATTGTATTTGTACTTAAATACAGATAAGGTGCTAGAGTGCAAAAAAACTGCATCAAAATAAAGCTTGTTTATCAAACCAAGTGCCGGTGAAGGATCCCCAGCCCCCTATGACAGAGGTCCTAGCTAAGCATCTCAAGTCTTAAAATCCTGGAAATATCCTAAAAGCAGAGAAATGTTGTAAAAGCCAAGAAACATCCTAAAATCTGGAAAATGTTCTAAAATCTGAAAAATGTCCAAAAAATCTGAAAAATGTTCTAAAATCCTAGAAACATCCCAAAAAGCAAGACACGTCCTAAAATCCCAGAAATGTCCCAAAATTCTACCAGCAACATTTTAAAACCCTTAAAACGTCCTAAATCCCCAGGAATGTCCTAAAATCCTTGAAACATCCTGAAATTCTAGAAATATCCTACGATCCAAGAAATGCCCTAAAATCATAAAAAATGTCCTAAAATCCTGGAATCCTCTTAAAATCGTAGAAATATCCTAAAATCAGAGAAACATCCTAAAATCCTAAAAATGTCCTAAAGTCCAAGAAACATCCTGAAATCCTAGAAATGTCCTGAAATCCTCGAAACATATGGGGCTGCTGCGACTGGCCTCTTGTCATTCTGCAAAAGTGTCCCCCAAACAAAGCCGGTTGAGTACCCCTGATGCTTTTGGAGACACGTAATCCCTGATTCCTCACAGTTTAACACATTAAGGTATTACTGCACAGCCGGTGTGGACAGGAGGAATGATCCGGTTATCTAAAGCTCTTTGAACATGCATATGAGTGATGCAGTGTTTGCAGTCAGATCGAATGTTGTGGACGTCTTCAGAGACAGTTTGTGTGTTAATCGCTCAGCTCTGAGACCAGCCGTCATGTCCTCTCATCAGCCATGAACAGCACAATCATCAGCTGCTGCTGTGTTTGGTGGAGCAGCTACGTTTTACCACAACAGACAATCTAAAGTTTCTGAACATGTGACATGCAGTTTCTGTCTTTTTTTAAATTTCTTTTGGTGTTTGCTGTTTTGGTGCAAAGTTAAATAAGTAACTTATTACTGAACATTGTGGTCCAACTCTCAGTTTACAGTCACCGGTGGGTCGTAGTTTCATTCAGAGATTTTTTTATACGTTGTAAAGGCGTCAAACTGTGTAACAGTTAAGTTTTACTACAGGACATTATTCTCTTACCTTTGGACATGTGTGTCCTTTTACACTAGATGTAGACTGTTTATTCGTTCCATCAACAGCGTAAAGACTGAAGACCAAAGAGATTTCCTCTGAAGTTTTTTTCTTCGAATCAAATTTCGGATCAGACAGAATGTTTCCGAAACACATCGAGTCCATTTGTCAAGTGTGAGTACCGTCAGCGAATCTGTTCCTACACCGACAGATGTCTCTTTTGTCTTCCAGAAGTGGACGTTTTCCTCTTCGTGCCATTTAAGTTATGTTCATGTTTTATTTTGGCGGGCTGTATAAGTTTAAACTTGAAAGTTCAAATAAGGACAAATACATTAAAAATAAATTGTGTTTATAAATGTGCTTTTGCCTTTGTGACGGTTTTAACCGGCGCTGCAAGAGGTCTTATTTGTGGTCATCACAAAATGCTGGAATTTTCCTAAGTCATTAAAAATGCTTCCTGTTTTGGACACAATCCTCCCATTTATACCAAATAGAGAGAATGTCTTCATGATTTAAATGAATGACATTTTCCCTCGCGCTATTTTGTTCACCGGATTGTACGTTCACTTAAAAAAGGAAAAAGGAAAAAAAAAAATCCTGAATTAATCGGAAGAACGTCCGTGTTTTAACAGTAACGGTCAGTTCTCTGCACAAAAAACGGTTTGTGTCAGCGGAAGTAAACAGGTGATTAGGATGCAGCAGTTATTGATCAAATTTGATCGTTTGCTGAAGACTTGGTTCATACATATTTTTACCAATAAATTTCCATGACTTTGAGGCCAATTTAAAGACATCACATTCTCCAAAACAACCGTTAATACTCCTTATTAGTTCTTTTTCAGCACTACATGTCAGCTTTTTAAATTATTTAAAAAATAATGAATTCAGACCAGAATTAGAACTGAATATTTACATATAACTTGGGGATTGTTTGTTATTAATGAAGGCATGCTAAATCATTTTGTAACCGGGGACGGCTTTATGTGTTGATTTTGTCTTTACAGGAGGAACGTACAACTTTATATGGCTGTATTTTGTAATTATTTCTGACTGCTGATTTTTGAAGAAAACACGCCTTCCAAACGTGCGGGCTTTTGGGTTTAGACGCCATGTTTTCTTTTTTTTTTTTAATGGAAATTTTCTTTTGTCTTTAAAAATGTTTGGTGATTTTTGGCAATTTTTTGAATTTATTTATTTATGCTTGTACAAGGTGTGTGAACACGGCACAAGAAAAAAAATGACGATCCAAGTTTCAAAGGGTCATTTTTGTATTGATGTTGCTGCTGTGATCTGTCAGGTGTCTCTCTCCTCCCCTCACTGTGTGTGTGTGTGTGTGTGTGTGTGTGTGTGTGTGTGTGTGTGTGTGTGTGTGTGTGTGTGTGTGTGTGTGTTGTCAGGCAGGTGGTGGCTGCTGATTGGCTCCTTGGATAGGATCGCTCTCAGCTGATTGGTCTCTCCCTTCACCTCTGCTGCGACGAACAAAAGCCGGCCTCTATTTTGTGTTTAAATTAATCTGCATGAGTGACACAGCGAGCAGTTTTTGAGTTAGTGTATTTGTGTGTTTTAGTTATTAACTTTGTGACTTTGGAAGCCATTTTTGAGGTTTGTTTTGCAGTGTTTTGGTGGTTTGGTTGGTGAATATTCTCCACAGAGCACTAAAGCAGTTAGGAAGGAGTGAGAAGCTCTTTTTGTTTATTTGAATTTCGGGAGTTTAGATCAGAGAAGGGACGCTCAACTCGCTTTGTTTGGGGGCCATTTTGCAAAATGACAGCAGGCCAGGGGCCAGTCGCAGCCCCATACATGTTTCTAGGATTTTAGGACATTTCTAAGATTTTAGGACGTTTCTATGATTTTGAGACATTTTCAGGATTCTGGAGCATTTCTTAGATTTAAGGACATTTCAAGGATTTTGGGTATTTTTAGCATTTTAGGACATCAAAGGCAAACAATAAACAAGCTCTATTCTGATGCTGTTTTATGCGCTCTGGCACATTATGTAAACTGAAAGTACAACAATAATCCCCCATCTTAACCAATATTTTTACTGTGAATTAGAAAATGGTTGGGGGGCACAGGGTCACAGTATCACAGGGTTAGAAGCTTGTCTTTTGTTTAACCCCATTATTAGTTTGTTAAGTTTAGGGTTAATAATTGTACTTTTTTGTGGTTTTTGGCATCTCTGCTGCCTTTGTTTCTGATAAAACTGTGCAGCTGAGCTTTGGGCGCGGGGAGTCACACGGCGTGTTGTGTCCAGGTTTCCTCTAAACCGAGGACATGGACTGAAGCGGAGGCTCGGCTGTTCCTTCTTTTGTCTGCTGTCATTTTATGGTAAGTTTGATGTGTTTTTTTCTTCTTGACATCTGCATTTTTCTGTGGCGGCTTTTTCTTTTGTGGTGGCAAAACTTTGACTGACATCACTTTTGTTGTGCTGCGTTCAGGTGCTTTTCACAAACAAGTGTATGGAGTCTGAGTAAACTGTTTCATTTATTTATTTTGCAATGAGCAACTTTGGATGAAATGTTTGTGACATAAATGTAGGCTATTTAAAAAAAATAAATAAAAAAAGGTGACAAAAAAATCAATGAAAATTAGTTATGGGGAGACTGTTTGATATTATCCAGAAAAAAGAAAAAAAAATTTAAAACTATGTTACAGAAGTTTTCTTTTTGCACTTTCTTTAGGCGATTTTATTGTCTCCAGTTGTTATTTACCTTTTTTTCTTTTTTCTTTTTTATTCTCAGGCAATTTTCTGGTAACCTTTTACTTATTCCTAACTTTTGGGCCATTTCTCGTTAAGTTGCTTATTGCCTTCTTGTGTTTGTTGAAGAAATCAAGCCATTTTTTAGGTTTTAAAGGACTAAATTAAAGGATTTTAACTGCAGACAAACTAGATAGATGTGAGTAATGTGTCGGTCCCTCATTAAAATGACCGAGCTATGGCTTTAAAAACGTGCTGCGGGAGTGTTTGGGAGTTGTCTGAACGCTGAGGGAAGGGGACAGATGTTTTCACAGCAGCTGAATGAATCGGTCCCTTCAGCCGCCACACACTAACAGGATGTAGTTTTAGCTCCGGGAGACACCGCAGCACGGGAGCCGCCTCCGTCAGACAAACACACACTTTCTTACACGCTGCAAATAACCTGGCAACATGTCAAAATGCTGCGCCGTAAAAGACTGAGTCAAATATTTTGAATATTTGTCATCAAACTGATCTCTCAGCTGTTCACGTGCTGTTTCTCATGATTTAACTCTTGAAGTACTGAATGTGTGCTCGAAGCCCTGCCTTACATTAATATTGTGATCATATGACCAGTTCTGCCTCCACATATTTTTTTAGACTTTTCTTAACTAAAAATGTATTTAACCAGAAAAAAAACACAACAAAAAAATCTCTTTTCCAAGAATATCCTGACCAAGACAGGCAGCAGCACATTTAACCCTTTTAGTCCTGAGTTTGATTTCTTTCAAAAACATGGGAAGGCAATGAGCAACTTCACAAGAAATGGCCCCAAAATTAGCAATAAATGAGTAAAAAGTTATATTTTTTATGTATATATGGATAAGGACTCGTATTTCTGCATTTGTTTACACCAACCCTGGCAGAGTGGATGATATGTTCTGTTATGAGCTTACGGTGAAATGTGTTTAGTTAACTCTGCTCCTGGATGCGTTTGTAAGTTTGGGTCTGTGTGTGAGTGAGTGAGACTTTAACTTGTGTCTGATTTATGCGGTTTATGTCCTCACAATTTGCCAATGACAATAATTTCTAAAAACAAAAATAGATAAAAAAAATACCAAAAAGTAAGCAAAAAAAGGTAACAAACAAAAGGAGACAAAAAATGACCTCAATAAAGTGCAAAAATAAAATATCTTATCATTAGATTTTTTTTGCAATTTTAAATATACAATTATAACAGTTGGATGTTCTAAAATCCTAGAAATACCCTAAAATCAGGAAAACATCCTAAAATCCAATAAATGGCTTAAAATCCTAGAAATGCATAAAAATCTCAGAAATGTCTTAAATCCTAAAACAGCCCTAAATCAGAGAGATGTCCTAAAATCTGAGAAAAATCCTAAAATCCTAGAAACGTGCTGAAATACTAGAAAAGTCTAAAATCCGAGAAAAGTATTAAGAGACCTGTGGGGCCTCTGCAGCTGACCCCTGACCTCCCGTCATTTTGGAAAAAGTGGCCCCTCAGGCAGAGCCGGTTGTGTGTCTCCGTCCACAGGATCTACGGAGTGAAGGCTTCATGCATTTTCTGCATTTATAAAACAACATCGATCGATCTCCAAAATTCTTTATTAATTTTTTTCATAAAATTTTCAGTTTTTCCTCCACAGTGAGATTCCTGTCTGTGCAAACGTCTCTGAAGCAGCACGAAGACCATCATGAAAAACACAAGACTCGGGAGGAGCCTCGCTGACGTCTCTCCTCAGCATCCGTCCAGGGGAAAGGTGTCTGCATTGATCAGTATGAGGTGCGGTATTGATCAGCTGCACAGTCCGGTCCGGGTCAGAGCGTGTGACCGTCACACACACCTGCGGCGCAGCGAGGACACACAGCTACACCTTCTTGGGCACGTTGGTGATGATGGGTTTGGGGCGCGTCTTAAAGATCAGCTTGCGTTTGATGAGGGCCGTCACGGAGTAAGAGGTGGAGGTGGGTCCTTGTTGGTTTGTTTCCATGGGAACCTGTGTGACGTCATCGCTGTTGTTGTCGTGGGTCTCCTGCAGACGGCCGGACTGCTTGGTGAGGACAGCGAAGGGTTTCTCCAGTTTGACCTGCTTCCCGTAGAGAATGTGGTGTCCCACAATGAGCACTGGCACCCCCTGGTGGAGCGGGACAGGAAGACAGGTGGGTAAAATGAGACAGAGGGAGGACATGAGGAAGGACCGGCTGAGACGTGAAGACATTCGGGACTTTTTTTCCACTTTAACAGCAAGATTTAAAAACACTAACTGAACTAACTGAGCAGCAGCTCGTTAAAGCTCTGCACATAAAGGTGTAAATTTTCCTGTTTCATCTGCAATCAACATAATTAACATGCACATTTTGTTTTTTTTGGCACTTTAAGACTTTTTAGGGTTGGAAATGACTGTGATCAGTCATTTATTCACATTTCAATATTTTAATTACCTTCTTTAAACTGTCGATCGAGCTTACTTCTTTTACTGACACTTTTAGGTGACTTTCATTGTTACTTTTACTTAAAGTTTTACTGCTGATCAAGATTACTTTCAGTCAAGTTTGGCTGTGTGCCGGTTTATTGTATTTTCAAACTGTTTCTGCCGCCAACTGCAGATCACATTTTTCTCCCTGAGGGACAATAAAAGCTCTGATCTGAACTCTTTTGTACCATGAGAAGGTAAAAACGGTTACTTATAGAGCCTTTACGACAAAAGTTGGCAATTAAAGGAAGACCAATACAAGTGCAGCTCCAGCTAAGGATTTTTTCATGATCTGTTATTTTCTTGATTAGTGAAATGTCAGAAAACAGTGAAGATTTTCCACAAAATATTCCAGAGCTGGATGTGATGTTTCAAACTGCTTGTTTGTCAGGAGTGGGGCGGGGAAATGATATTGCATAGTATCGCAATTACTTTCATGGGAATATCATATTGATACACCTTCTCCAGGGATTTATGTTTTTAGTCTATAAATTATTAATATTGCAAATACAAATGTAACTTTTGGCAGCCGGTGAGAATACTTGAATCAAAAGCTTTTTCAGCTCACAAAAAACATGTTTCTGCAATAAAAATGATTGATGTGACATGAAGTTGACAAAGTTTTCCTTTAGGGATATAACTTGTAGTTACAAAAATGCATAATCAGCATATAGAAGCAAAATGTTTAAAATTGCAATAATATTATATTGTGACCATAACATTGTGATAATATTGTATTGGGGTGCTCCTGGTGATTGACATCCCATTCGTTTGCCTGATTAATAATCCAAAACCTTAAGATATTCAGTTAACTATCACATAAGGAAGAAAAATGCAGCAAATCCTTAAAAACTGAAGCTGGAGCTCAGAGTGTTTCGTCATTTTGCATGAAAAATGGCAAATAATAAATTGACTAATCGTTACAGCTCCAGCAAACATAACTTTATCAAAAGTGAAGTGAAGTGCCATTTATACAGAAATGATAAAAACGCAGAGATCTTTCTGTCTGTGCATCACTACTCAGAGTAATAAGAGCAGCCACAGAAGAGCACAAAAAATACACTGCAAACCACAGCGTGAACAGCACCAGCGTGCTCTCCGGTCTCGGTTTACCTCTTTGGTGTAGAGCAGGTCTCCCATCACGTTTCCGGCCAGACCGGAGTTGTGTCTGGAAACCATCTCCCCCTGCAGCTCCACCAGCAGCCACTCAGGAGGACTGCAGCCGTCCACGCTGCCTCTGCAGAGAAACACCAAAACATTATTTTACAGACGGAGGAAAGACTGCGAGACAGTCAAGTTTTTCTCCACTGACACAGTGAGACATCTGCACTGTCCGTGCAACTTCAGGTGCTGTTTGTAAACTGCATAGTGTGTGTTTGTGTGTGTTAAAGTGCATGCACACATGTCTGAATGTATAATATGTTTGCATATGGGTGTATGTGTGTAAATGCATAGGGATGTATACAGTTACTTTTGAAATATAACAGTTTACAGATTACCAGTTACCCTGTTAAAATGTAATTAGTTTAGTAACTACTTGATTTCTTCATTAAAGTAATGTTACTTAGTACATTTGATTACTTTTATAACAAATGTTTTCAATAGGGCCATGAAGCAGAAAAAAACTAAAAGCATAAATGACGCTCTCTGATTTGTCTCAACGCCTTTTTTGCAGACCCACTTTGTCCAAAAAATCTGCCAAAAAAAGGCATCGCTGCACCACAAATGATGCAAAATAACACAATGTATATACATATATATATACATATTTATTGAACATAAAAACTTTCTACTTAAAACATTTTTTCATATGTAACCCCACCAACATTTCGATTAGTAACTGTAATTTAATTTATGATATAAAATAAAATTATTATAACACACACACACAAACATACATGTATGTGTGTGTGTGTGTGTGTGTACTATATATATGTATATGTATATTAGAGATGAAGATTAATTAATGAATAGCAAAGAAGGGGTAGAAAAAAAGTAAGTTTATACTTCATCCTGTTCATTTTTTTGTTTGTTTTACATGTCTGAAATAAATATCTATCAAACCAAATTTTCACTCACTTCATTTTCGTTATTTTTCTCCTCCGTCAAAACAGCGATTTTGGTGGTTTTGAGTTCTCAGTTTCTTATTCATTGCACTGTTCTCACAGACATTAATAATACTTTAATAATACAGTACTCTAAACTTCACTAACAACACTAACAAGTCCTCCAAACATAATATACGTGAAGCAGCCTGCTTATAAACAGCAAAAAACACACAAAAATACAAATAAACGCTTTTACCTTATGACTATTTGAACCATAGTCTCGTCAGATAGCGGAGATCTTCCTATAACCCCGACAAAATCAAAAAATCACCGGTAAACGGTGATCGCGCTGACATTAAACCCTTCAGTCTGTGTTGTTACTCCGGTGCTATTTCCCGCCAGCTGCGCGTGCTGCTGTCACTATGATGACGTGTTTCCGTTGTTTGGGTCATTCACTGCCGGTTCAAAGGTTTCCAACGTGGCTGCTGATGTTTTCCAGCGTGTGGAGTTAACGGGGAAGAAACTTATCGACTGTGACACAAAACAGCAGGTAAACAGCGCTGTGTATTGATTTTAAATACCGCTAAATCGATTGTTATTTCTCATTTGGCGCGTGTAAGCCGGGAGGTTTGGGTTTAGCTCGCGGACAGCAGCTTCGGAGCTTGTGTTTTGCCGTCGCGTGCCCAGCTTTGATAACTCACCTGTGTTTCACTTCACAGTGAAAATGGGCGAGTTTAAGGTGCACCGCGTCCGGTTCTTCGACTACATGCCCGCTGCTATCCGAGCCATGGCGTTCAACGGCCGGACCGAGCGGCTGGCTGTGGCCCGGGCCGACGGAGCTCTGGAGGTCTTCAACTTCACTGACAACTACTTCCAGGAAAAGGTGATTAAACATCGTTACTGTGGTGTGGACATGTATGCCGTATTAAAGAGTGTCGCTTAGTGTCAGCATTTCATATGACATTCTCCTCCCCGTGTATTTGTTTTAAAAGTAGACGACAAAGAAACACTAAAATGCTCAATTTGTCAATGGAGTTTTGCAGAAAACTGTCCTCTTCCTATAAGAGCTGCATATGGGGCCACACCAGTGATACTTAACTTGTGGCACTTGGACATAATCTGGCCCCTAATAGGGTACCAGGTAGCCCCCAAAAATGTTCTGATTCATAACAAAAACAAAGCGATTCACGCTGGGAATTATTTTTGTATTAAGGTGACAGAGTGCATAAAATATTATATTAATTATATTGTATACTATTATATAATATTCTAAAATCCTAAAAACGTACTAAAATTCTAGTAATATCCTACAATCCCAGAAATGTCCTTAAATTCTGGGAATATCCTAAAATGTTAGTAATATCCCGCACTCCTAGAAATATGTTAAAATCATGTAAATATCCTTGAATCCTAGCAGTGTTCCTAAAAAATCCTATAAACATGCTAAGATCCTAAAAAAGTCCTGAAATTTGTAAAAATGTGCTAAAATTGTAGAAATCTTGTAAAACCCGGGAAACATCCTGAAGTCTTAGAAATTTCCTGAAAGCATCTAAAGATACCATAAAAGCCTAGAAATATCCTAGAATCCCAGAAATGTCCTAAAATACTAGAAATATGCTGAAGTCCTAGAAACATGCCAAAATCATACAAATATCATGAAATACTAGAAAATCCTAAAAATGTGCTAAATTCTACAAACCTCGTAAAATCCTGGAAACGTCCTAAAATCCTAAAAAACGTCATAAATCATAGAAATGTGTGAGGGGCTGCTGCGACTGGCCCCTGGCCCCCCGTCAAACAAAGCCAGTGAAGTGTCTCTGGTCTGGAGGTCAGACTCGTTGAACTGCAGGTGAGATGTGTTGAAATAACTTGTCTGGATTTCGATGTCCAGGTGATCCCGGGACGGGACGGCAGGGCGGCGGAGGCTCTGTGTTGGGTTGGTCAGCGTCTGTTCAGCGCTGGTTTGAACGGAGAGATCACAGAGTACGACCTGGAGAACCTGAGACCCAAATACACCGTGGAGGCCTACGGAGGACCAATCTGGACCATCAGCAGCAACAACCAGGGAACACTGCTAGCGGTCAGTCAAGACCTTGTGGATATTTTATTTAACTGTTTTAAATCTGATCAAATTGGCTTGATTTCTTTCTAAAACATGGGAAGAACGCAATAAGTAACTTAAGAAAAATATTCCCCAAATTACTTTTAAAACTTGAAGAATAACAACGAAATTGCCCATAAATCAGCAAAAACACCCCCCAAAAAAACCTAAAAAAACAAAGAAAAAAGGCAACAAAAAACCCAAATAAAATAAATTAAAATAGAAGGTAATTACCTGAAAAAAGCACTTAAAAAATAATAACTTTTAAATTTTAAATATATGTAGAATTTTGATAATTTTTATATTTTTTGGATATTTGGATATTTTTTCTCGTTTTTAAAAGATAACTCTCAACATTTGCTTATTTTTGCACAGTTTTACGAACATTTCTTGCCAAGTTGCTCATTGCCTTTTCCTCATGTTTTCAAAAGAAGTCGAACCAATCTGCTCAAAGATTTAAGGTTTGAATATGTGAAGGTTTCTGAATGAAGCACAAGAAAAGTGATGCTGATCCAGGTTTCGGTGGGTTAATCGACACCTGACGCTTCAGTTCTTCCACTCAGACTAATGTTTCCTAGTTTGAAGCCGTGATCCTGATTTGGCCTCCAGCTTCGATTATTGATTGACTGGGTGTTTTGCTTGTCAGGTGGGTTGTGAGGACGGGACCATAAAGGTGTTTGAAATCCTGGAGGAGAGGATTCAGTTTCAGAGAAACTTCGACAGGCAGAAAGGTAAGAAAACAAGCTGATGCAAAGGTGTTTTTGCTTTTCTGCAGGCAGTTATAATTCTCAGTGCATAGCTGTGCTTACATAATAAATACATGCACGTGCTCAGATGATTACAATCAATCAATTAATATAGATATTTTCAATTATTCTGTCATGCACACAGTAATGCCCAGGCCGCATGCTCTTTCAAGACACTATAAAATCAAAACAAGCCAGGACCAGAGTCCAGTGCACATATTTTCAGACAGCATTAAAAGGAAAGAAAATTGAGCAAAGCAACAGAAATATTGTACAAAATCAAATCAGCACTGAGTCAGACCGAGTTCAGGGACACTGACTCTGAAGCTGTGAAAGAAAAGTCAGAAGAATTACAAATGAAACAAACTTTATTGCATTCTCTCCCAGGTTTTTGCAACAAAATTGCCAAACTTAAACACCCATTTGACTGTTGGTCATAAAAGTGCCAGAAAACAGAATTTAGTCGAGCCACCTGATGGAGTAATGACTCTCTTAAGTCATCATAGTTTGTGCAGTTAAAAAAAAACATGCAACTCACACATAAGGTTTATGTTTTAATCTCATTGAGTGTTCAAAATGTAACTTTACGATCACAAATGAGTAAAAATAAAGATTCTAAGAACATTTTTGATCTAGAAAATAGATCAAAATGATCAAAAGATAAATATATTATATAGATATATAGATTAAAAAAATAAATATATTGTGTAAAGTGTAAAGTGAGCAGTGGTTTGAACTTTGTGCAATGCTAATTATTCATTTATTTTTTCTTTCAAGATCACATTTGAGCAGTATTTTGTTGTGCTTGTGTAATTTTGGACCCTGCGTGTGACAGTCAGTGTTTGATTTTGTGTTGTGTGATCGTTTAGGTCGTATTTTATCTCTGTCCTGGCATCCCTCTGGTACGCTGATAGCTGCAGGCACGATGAACATGATCAGAATCTTTGATGCTGCGTCAGGTGAGCAGACACACCCTCATCCTGAAGTAACGAGCATGGAGCCTGCGCTCAGATAAAATAATAAAATGCAACATTAGAAGAGTTTTGTGCATGTCAAAGGGTAGCTTTGATTATATTTTCCCACGATTTTGTGCTTTATTGCTAATAGAAACGATCATTTTTGACATTGTTCCGGAGTGAGAACAGCCAACAACGGCTAAACAGGCTGCAGTGTAATCCCTGCAGGCAGTTTCATTTTATGTCCACTAAAAGTGTTTTTTTTTTGCCACTGACAGTTTCAGATTGTTATTATAAGAGTCTGATAACATTTTAGAAATTATCCGCACAGAGATAGACCATTTGTTAGAGCAAGATCCTTTTTGTTTTACTCGAAATAGCCCAGAAATCACCTTTTCCAAACCCACTGGAATCCAGTTGCAGCGTATTTTGTCATGAAAAACTTGGAGAAATCATTGAATTTGCAAATAGCAATTTCCAGGCCAGAAAAAAAAACCTAAATAAACCCAGAAAATTTTGGAAAAGTCATGTCATTTTGTACCACAAACCTGTAGCATAACACATGACTCATTCAAGGACCATTGGAAATGTGAAAATCCAGCACTAAATTCTGTTTTTACAGTTTCTGGCTGTGAAAATTTGTGTAATTACTGGCGAAAACTCAATTTTTTTTTCTCTAGAAAAAGAAATCATGCCTTCCAAACCCACAGGAGGGCATCTTTTCTTTAAAATCCTAAGTAAAATAAATAAAAAATAAAGCAAATCAAAGTTGTACGGCCCTCCCGTTTAGCCAAAATAAACCATAAGTTCCTCCTCAGTGCTAGAAATATTTGGCATGCCTCCCCCATTTTGCACCCCCCCCCCATAAATAACAAACAGTCCCTTAGTTATATTTAAGTATTAAATTCTAATCCTGTTCTGAATTCATTAATGCTTAAAACATTATTTATTTAGAAAAGCTTTTATATAGTAAAGAAAAAGAACTGATGAAGAATATTGATGATTGTTTCAAACAATGTTTGGTCTTGAAAATTCGTCTCGGAAAACTCACGAAAATGAATCCACTAAAAACGTACATGAACCCTGTAAATATAAATATATATATAATGATACGATCGTAACCTTTCAGCTTCTGTTTGCTTTTCTGGACTTCAGGCCGCGCCACACACAGACTGCTGGTGGAGAGAGGCGTCGGAGCGTCAGCGAGCAAAGACGTGGTGGTTTGGAGCATCGTCTTCCTGTCCGACCACACCGTCGTTAGCGGCGACTCTGCAGGAAAGGTCCAGATGTGGGACGGATTCACAGGAACTCTGCTCAGAACTCACCTGATCACCAAGTGGGACGTTCTGGCTCTGTCTGTCTCTCAGGTAAGAGACTGAGGACACATCACACGACCGCTGAAGGCGGTTTTAGGTAAACACGCGAGCCGAATCTGTGACGTTTATCTTTTTAAATATTCAACAGGATGAGAGCAGTCTGCTGGCCGGGACGTCAGAGGGGACGGTCGTCCAGTTTCAGTTCCTCTCCTCGACTTTTGACCGGCACGATAAGGAATGGGTCCGAACGAGGACCTTTAAAAACCACTCGCATGACGTGAGGGCGCTCGCCCACACTGAAACCGCTGTGGTTTCTGGAGGTCAGTGTGAATCTGCTGTTGATGTTTAAAGTGTGAGGAGTGAACGCAGTAACCCAGTGAGAGAAAACCCTTTAATATTCCAGTAAACTAACATACAGTGGTAAACGGAGTGACTAAAATCAGAAAATACATAGTAATACGTTCATAATACATCAGAATATACTTGACCCCTTGATACCAGAGCTAATTGGCTTAAAATTTCTTTTAAAAACACGGGAAAGTGACGAGCAGCTTAACAAGAAACCGCCCAAAATTAGCAAGAAATTGGTCAAAAAATTTTAAAACAAAAAAAACAACACAAAACAAGAATTAACCTCAAGAAGGTTTTCTGAAACTATTTTAAATATATAATCAAGAGAATGATAATTATATACATTTTAGACATTTTCCTCGTTTTTTGATAATATCTAATAAACGGCTAATCTTCAGATCATTTTCTTGTCACCTTTTACAGATTTTATTTTTTTTTTGCACTTTGCAGGACATTTTATGTTGAGTTGCTCATTATGTTTTTCTCGTGCTTTTGAAAGAAATCAAACCAGTTTTGTCTGGTTTCAGAGGTTTTAATGCTCGGTGAATGCAGCCTAGGAAAACTGATTTTATTCCAGGTGTTAAAAAGTTAAAGTCCCAAAAGTAGAAATACTCATTATACAGAATGGCCCATTTCAGATTAATTATAACTGAGCATTAAAGTGGAGGCTAATGGAAACATTTACTGTGTAATGAAGTTATACAGTCTAAAACCTGTATATCGCCTTAAATATGAACTTGCCATATGATAAGAGGATGATGACGTTTTCGTGTTTGTAATCTGTCAGGTATGGACACTCAGCTGGTGGTGCGACCTCTGCTGGACAAAGTGGAGAAAAACACGCAGGAGTCCGCGCTGCGCAAAATAGCTTTCCCACATGTAAGTGCATATTTTTAATGTGAAAAATCTTTCACCACCTCACACAGATTTGAGAAACTGTGCAGTTTTTTATATGTTAGAGCAGAAATACTCGATTCGCTTTGCCAATGTGGGGCCACAGCAGCCCCAAATGTGTTTTTAGGATTCTAGGACATTTTAAAGGATTTATGGAGGTTTCTAGGACTTTAGGACATTTTTAAAGTTTTGGGGATTTTTTAAAAAATTTTAGTATGTTTGTTGTATTTTAGAACATTTCAAGGATGTTGAAGAGGTGCTCCTAGGATTTAAGGAAGTTTCTAGATTTTTTTGCACGTTTTAAGGATTTTAGGACTTTAGGGGCTTAGATAAGTTCTCCGTCCTCCACTGGCCCTTTTTTTAATAAACAAGCCCTTTTTTGATGTTGTTTTTTTGCACTCTGGCACCTTATGTTTATTTAAAGTACAAAAACTTTTCCCAGTGTGAATGACTTTACTTTAATTAGAAATTAGAAAATGGCTTTGGGGCAACCTGGACCCTAGTGGGTGGCAGATTTGGCCTGTGGGAAGTATGTTGAGTATCACAGTATTGGACAGTAAGCAAATACATACAACACTGATGTTGCTGACAGTTTGTACTGCCTGAGTATACTGCGTATTTAGACAGTACTCACACCCCTTCCCCTTTCCACATTTTGTTATGTTGCATTTTCTTGCAGATTTATTAAATAGAAAATAGTCCTGAAATATCACACTGACAGAAGTATTTAGACACTTCACTGCAACACTTGAAATTGAGCAGCGAGCAGAAATACCAAGTCATATACATTGTGAAGGTATGAAGTTGTAAAAAAATACATGCTGCACGAGATAACTCTGAGTGATTTATGCATAAGAGAGCACATTTACGGTCAGTGAAGATGACAACTGTTCATGTCTGTGTCCCGTGTAGAGGAGCCTGGTTTGTTGTGCAAAGAAAGCAGGACTGCTGCTCTTCCAGTTCCCCGATCATTTAGAGCTGTGGAGACTAGGGGAGAGCGACGGACATGGTGAGTAATGCATGCATGCATGCACGCACGCCTTGACGCCTTGCCTTGCGCCGCATACGCACGCATACGCACGCTTCCATAATAATGCAAGAAACAACTAAAGATGCTCTGAATAAACAGGACAACAAACAATAGTTGACATTATTCTCTCTTTAGTTTTACAGTTGTTCCAGTGTAATAACTGTCTGTACTGTGATGATAACAGGGAAGCCTGGGGACAGTCTGCCTGTGAAGAGGAAACCAGAGAAACTGATCCAGCTGAAGAGAAAGGTGTGTACGTACTGATGCAAGGTTCCCCACGCATTTGTGTCACATCTGCTTTCACATATTGAGTTTCTATTTTTGGAGCTGGATCCTATGGAGCACTTATATAATATATGAATAGAATATCATATATATATATATATATATATATATATATATATATATATGTGGAAAATATCCCCGAACCTCTCTCACTGTGTCACGCACGACCACAATTTAGAGCCACGACCAAAGATATCTCCACGTTTCTCTCACGAAGGTCATTTTTCATCTGAGGCAACCCGAAATCACACAGTGGATACAGGGCTTAATAAAGAAAACATGTATAACAGTATTACTTTACATTTTGTGGATTTTTATTGTGTATTTATGGGGCTGGTTGATATGAAAAAAATGTTTTATCATGATAATTTTTTTCATATCAGTCGATATCAATATATATCATGATATGCATCAAATCTTTATTTCTGTCAAGCTTAAAGGTTCCCTTCTACTCCTAAGTGAGATATGAAGATGTCATTAGGTTAACTTTGGTTTAAATGTTTAGTTTCTGTCAAACATTGAACGTGACAAATATACTGTAGCACAGGCATCACCAACTGATGGACCTATTCTACTAAAATTCACAGAGGTCCAGGTAATTTTAGTTCAAATTAATTTAATTAATTTTACATTTTATGTAAGTTATGATTAATGAACGATTATTTTGCTTTTTGCCTTTTTTTGTGGTTTGTTCGCTCACAGTTTCATTCATGGTGTGTTGGAGTGTTTTTTGATACTTCTCCTATAGCTGCCAACATTCCCAGTTAGAGAAAAGGGTGAAAATAAGTGCATTTGCTTGTGGCCCCGGGCCCCCAAAACATTACATCTGCCCCTGGCAATAATTATAAGAGCTCAGCGGCTGGATGAGACACGGAGCGATGCGTCCTTGTGTTTCTAAATAATTCATCCAAAGTCTGATTAAAGCTGAAACTAACACAAAGTAGTTTGTAGAAGTCTAAAGAAGTCACTTTCCACCTCTGCAAATGTGTCTGTTTCAGACACTTTGGTGCTTTCAGGAGAAGCTGCGCTCTGTTTGTCTGTCGAGTCAAAGTCGTTCACTGCATTTGGTTCGCCGCGGCGCTCTTCTTATTATCATTGGCTGTTTGTGTTATCTGTCAAAACATGGCTGGAATATGTTCTATCGCTATTTTAGCGGCCACGTCTCTCTTCAGTCGTGGAAGAATCGAAGTTATTTTGCAATTGATATCATTGTATCGCCCAGCCCGATCTATTTAGAAATCTAAATATCTGAAAGTAGCGCACAAGTCAGGTGAATGTTATTGCCGCACACTTATACTGTCATATACCGTATACCCCGAAATTTCAGAAATGTATGATGGGTTGCAATATTATATACCACGCAAGCCGAATCAGCTGTGATTGGCCTGATAGATCAATGATCCGCCTCATGACTCAAACTCCCCGAACTGCAGCGTGTTTTTCTACACTCGTTAAGAATATATTATTTGCAGACAGGTTCTCCAGGAATTCTGCATCATCTGTGCCTGTATGTTTTGACATATTTTTGAGTTTAGAGGACATTGGATCCAAAAGCTGACTGTGTGCTGATGTTTGCAGGGAGAGGATCACATCTGCTGCAGTGCTCTGTCTCCATGTGGAGGCTGGCTGGCGTACTCTACCGTCACCAGCTTCCGTCTTTACAGGTTACAGAACGACACCGTCAGCGTCACCAAGGTGAGCTCACCGACTCTGATACAGACGCTCCCACTTTTGTTCTCCTGTCACAAACATCAGCGTAGAAATACGAGATCTCAAACTTTAATAAACTGCCTGGAGCTGTTTGTTCTTCATAGAAAGATCATCAAACCATCTGTTTTCAGCATCTGCTAAATGTTAAACCGAGTGTAAGCATTCGATGTGTTTGACGATTTGTTGGTGTATAATGGAGCTCAACCTTCTCTGTCTCCGTCCTCGTCCTCCCTCCAGGTGTCCAAATTACCGAAGGAGCTTCGCTCGGCCCACCAGCTGTGCTTCTCCTCCGACTCCTCCAAACTCTTCGCTTCCTCTAGCCAGTCTTCAGTCATTGTTGTCGCCCTCAATCAGTCAGAGTGCAAATACCTTCACACCCTCAAACCCAAGTCATGTGAGTCTGAGTCCAGTCTGGTGTGATGTAGAACTGTCAGGAGCTCATTTCACAGAGTCAGAGTCAAAATATTTGATCACTTTTGTGGTAATCTGAGTCACTTTACAGTAATATTCCAGAATGTAAATTATTTTACAAAGTCATGGCATTATATGCTACTTAAAAAAAGAATATTGCAGTGTTTATCTCCATAGAAGTACATTAAATTCATGTTTTTTAATAAATAATATGTGTAAGCACTTTATTATGCTCTCAGCTGATCCTGGTCCCTGTGTGTTCACTGCAGCTCTAATTATTTGCCCTTTTTAGTGGTGTTTGAGGTCATGGCCCAAAAGGGACAATAAAATGTTGTGAATCGGTGAAGGGGTAGGCTTGCACAATAATTCCGTCATAACAAACATGTTTTATAACTTAGTTTAAGTGTAAGCAGCACTTTATCATGTTTGTATGGTCTGTAGACTGTTGAAACCGATTTGCCATTTACGACAAATAACGTTTTTTATTGAATTGAATTAGAGATTAACTACTAAGGAAAAAAACATAGTGCTAAGCTGATATACTGGGACAAGGACAGTAGTCCGCTTAAATGGCCTAATTGAGCTTTAGCTTTAACTCCATGTAATTGTGCACGTTAAAGGTGCTGATTGTGTTTTTTTTACACTGATATCCAAGAAAAGTGGTTGAAGACAGCGAAAAAAACTCTGAGAAAACTTATTAATTCAGACTACTTGTGTGAATCTGACAAAAATGGCAGTGACGTTTGTTGACTTTAAGTTTTAAAATACACACACACACACACACACACTCACACACTCACACTCACACACACTCACACACACACATCCTGCAGCTTGTATTTGTCTAACCAGTGTTTGTGTGTGACGTTCAGGCTCCAGACAGCCGGTCCACCTGCTGTTTGCCAGCGAGGATGGCAAATGGCTCGCCACAGCGAACACGGACTGTGAGATCCACGTCTACAACCTTCACAAGCTAAAGGTGAGTTTGAGCTCCATCCATGTTATTTCTTGACAGATAAAAATTTGATTTGTAGCCGAAGCAACAAAAGTCTGCTCCGAATGTCTCTGTGTGTTTGCAGCTTCATTGTACAGTCCCAGTGTACAGCTCCTGTCCCACCGCCATGGCCATCCACCCAACTACCAGCAACCTTGTTGTGGCGCACGCCGACCAACAGGTGAAAACTGCGTCAGATTCTGTCTGACTCCTTTATGTTGTAATAAATTACTGATCATCTGCTGTGCTCACTACAATACAAGACGAGAAAAACAAAGATGATGTTGAGATGCGTGTTGTCTCATTACAAATGGTATTTTTTGTCGTGTGTGTTGTGTTGCAGATCTTTGAGTTCTCTCTGGTGCAGAAGGAGTACACAGAGTGGAGTCGGAAGCTGCAGAAACAAGGACTGCACTACCTGTGGCTGACGAGGGACACACCCGTCACCCACGTCACCTTTAATCCAAAAAATCCTGCTCACATCATTCTGCACGATATGTTCATGTTCTGCATCATTGACCAGAGTCTGGTACGTAAACAGACGTTTTAACTGACACCTGTCTGCAATGTCGATGCAAAACTAGTGATGAGAACTGCTGTATAGCCGTATGTGTCCTTTTTATCCCGAATGATGGTGAAGGGGTTAAATAACACAGATGCTTTTATGTGTTTGTTTCCACGTGCAGCCGCTCCCTGAAGCAAAGACTCTGCTCTACAATCAGATGACTCTGAGGAGTCTTCCCGAACCAGAGAGGATCTCACACAGCCACGCCTTCAAGATATGCAAGAACTTCAAGGTACCATCATACTAAGCACAGCGAAGCGCTGCTTTAGCTGCTTTTAAGTGGGGACAGAAACAGCACAGGGGTCTGTGCTGGTAGGAGCATGTTTAAAGGGATACTTCGCCTTTAAAGTGACGACTTTTCTATCAGTTTCTGGCAGTGTTTTATCATGAATACTCTAAGAAAACCTTGTTATTCCCACATGACTTCATGGTGAACAGAGAATCCAAAAAGGTGATCATTGACGTGTATTGAAGTAAAGGGGGTCCGCGTTTAATAACAGCAAAAATATATCAAAACATCTGTTTACAAACTCTCCCAAAACCCGGGCGGTATAATCCAGTTCTCATTTATTCATCCAAACCTTGATTTAAGACGGGGAAATCAATAGAGGGGAGAACCTCATTTTCAGTGATGCTGACATTAAAAACAATCAACAAGCAAACAAACAACAGTTAAAATAGAAAAAAATCATACAAAACAACAAACAATGAAAGCAATGTAAATAGCTAAAAACAGAAATACAGGATAAAAAATATGGTGTAGAAGTTTAATTGAAAAACAATTAAATCAAAACACAACATTTCAGAAAAAAAAAAAAAACATTTCAGAAAACAAAACAAGGTTTTACAAAGAGTGAAAGTCAAGAGCTCTCACTCCGCAGCAAAATCTGGAGACCAAAACGTCCCCACAAGTGCACCGCACAGACTCGAAGCAGTCTCGGTCGACTGACGGTCTCCACCTGATGATTCCAACTTAAAAGGGGCACTCAAAAATCAACATTGTCCAAGACAAACGTTTGGTGAGACTCAAACTGCAAAAGGTATGTACTATTAGGCAATTCTTTTTTTTTTTGCTGAATGGATGCACTGTGTTTCGTGAAATGTATTGTTTTGGGAAATGTTGTAGTGTGTTTGGACTCTGGCTTTAGACTCCACAGACTTCGCTAAGGCACTAATCTCGCTTCGTAGTTCGCCCCCCCGAGGACACGATGAAGACAATCCACAAAGTCTCTGAGTCACACTTAAATGTGTTTAAAGGCTTATCACAGGAATAATTTCTTTGCTTTGGGGGGGGGGGACTTTTTTACGATTTGAGGATGTTTGTAGGATTTTGGTGCAATCTAAGATTTTAGGATGTTTGTAGGAAAGAGCTCTGTGAAGGGGTGCAGGGGATCCTCCGGCACTTTTTTTGATAAACAGGCTGTATTTTGATGCTGTTTCGTGCTCTCTGCCACCTTCTGCATACTAAAAGTACAAAACAGTTCCTAGTGTGAATCACTTTACTTTAAAAAATGTTTGGGGGCCTTTAGTTGAGTATCACTGCCTTATCAGATGTCAAATCACTCAATGCTCAAAAACCCCTTACACTACAGCGTAAACTACAGTGTACAGGGTTTTGACACTCTGGAAAGTCACCATCATTTCATCTTTCCTCACAGTAGTTACAAGGTAAACAATACAAATGCGTCACTCATGTGATAAAGTAATTTACCAGGAATGTGCACAAGCATGTGTTTGATTGGCCAAAGCAGCGCCGTGTTGAATGATGTGGCGTGTTAATGCAAGTTTAAAGTTTTTTTTTGTTTGGTGACTGCGTTGTTTTTTTTGGCTCCCTTCGTTGGCACCACGCTGTGTAATCGAACTGGCTTCATTCACATGAATTAGGGATAAGATAAACTTAAAGTATACAAACTATTCAGGTCAGATCAGGCTGAGGAAGTGCTTTCCATTTAATTCCCACTTTAAAGTCGGTAGAGTTAACCACACTTTTATAAATATGTACTTTTACAAACAAACTTTTTGTTTAACTTTCTCGTTAATCTTTCTAATGTTTTTTGTTCTTCTGATATTTGGTCCCGCAGCACCTCATGTGTGTGAGTTTATTGGAGGACCATTCCCTGGTCGTAGTGGAGCGCCCCCTGCTGGACATCATGTCTCAGCTGCCTGCACCTGTCCGACAGAAGAAGTTTGCCACATAAACAAAGTGAAGTTGTCTCAGCTTGAAGCAAAGGATTGTTACGTCACTGTAACGCCCACATCTTAAACTATTGTCAACAAGTGTTCATGTGTTACCACTTTGTAAAAAAAACATTTGATAAAGTAATAAATAGAATAATTTACTAATATTGCTTGAATGTGTGAGTGTGTTGAATTTGTTGAATGTCATAATATTTGCTCTTATTAGCAAATTATAAAACAACTGAAGTTTTGAAACTAGAAACATGGTTGAGCACAATGTAGAACAGAAACAGCACCAGCAAATAATAAGACATGAATTACAGTTAATCTCCTTAATCTCTTTCTCCAGTGCGCCACGAGGCTCGGGGTTTCAGCCGCTACTCATATTGCCTTAATTTCAACCCTGTCGCTCTTGACATTTACTAAATGTTTCTACAATCACGTCTGCAAGCTGTTCTCACAAATGTTTAATTAGACTGTCGGGTTGGCCATCCGTCAGTCTCATTCTCGTGGATACAATGTCTCAAAAACGCCTTGAGAGGGTTTCAGGGTGAGCTGATGAGGATTTGTTGGTCAAAGGTCACCTCACAAAACATAACTACATGTGCTGATTAGGACAGAATCGCACATAAATGTCTGAATAGGATGAAATGAAGAAGTGATGAAATTTTATATACAAAAGGTCAACTTCACTGTGACATCATCATGTTTGTCAAAAACACCTTTCTGGTCATTTCTCGGGAACAAAAAGGGAGACATTTGCTCAGATACTAAACTGGTGACAATCTGTAAGTTGTACTGATTGTAGAGCTCTTCTGTGCTTCTGGGGGGGAAAATGTGAAAATGTGTGAAGCATCCATGTTTTTACAGACATAGATGTAAAATATATGCAACTTTACTGGTGTTTAGAGGAATACAACTGCGGGGCAGTAATTCTAGTTTTACAAACAAAACAAAAAGAACTTGAATTTCTGTGTTTTCTCATATTCTGACTTTTACCCTACTCTGCTTTACTCTTTTTTACTCAAAATAAGTGACAGAAAAACCAATCAGAGGAGCTGCCACAGCTTTTCTGTGGTCAGCAGGTGGTGGTGTTTGTTAATGTAGAATTACATATAGAAAGGTTCATAAAGAACAGCAGCTTTTGAAAACGTTACACTGAGTCATCTCTTAAACCAGTGAGCTTTCACCCGCGAGCCAAATCTGACCCCTTTTTTCTGATTCACTATGAAAATGAAGTGATTCACACCGGGAATTGTTTTTGTACTTTTAGTTTGCATGAGGAGCCTGAGTGCATCTAACGGCATCAAAATAGAGCTTGTGTATCAGAAAAAATGCCAGTGGACAATCCCCAGTACCCCCTGAGATCCTAGCTAAGACCATATTGTCCTAAAATCCAACAAACATCCAAAAATCCTAGAAAGATACTAAAATCCTATAAACATCCTAAATTCCTAAAAATGTCCCAAAATCCTAGAAAGACTTAGATACGGCTGCTGTGATTGGCCCCTGGCCTCCTGTCATTTGGCAAAAGTGGCCCCAAAGCAAAGCAAGTTGAATATCGCTGTCGTAAACTGCACTCACCATCAGAAGTTTCGTGCATATATATCAGCCATGATCACACAGGTGAGAAATATAAATACATATACTTATTTAAGAGTGGAGAAACATAATGAATGCAGCTGCCACGTGCCGAATAATCAAATCACCCAAACCCACTGACATCAGTGAAACTCGATGTGTTTGTTAATCCAGCCATGCACGCTCCAACATCAGCTCTGAATACAGAAACAGAAGACTTTGTTTCTTTCAGATCATTTTTTCTTTATTTTGCTTCAAAGAAGCTAAACTCAGAGTCTTTCTTAGACTTGTAAAGTCCCACTGGGACAAAAGCTACAAGATATGCAACATAAATAAATACAAAGTTTTCCTCATCTCCTCTGGAGCACTGGAAAGCCCTCAGATGCTCCAACATTTCACATGCAAAACAAACCAAATAAATAGATAATTATTCAAATATTATTAGCGGTTAAATAATTATTTTAAAAACTATACAATAGTTATTTTCTTCAATGACAAAGCCATCAATATGAAAAGGAGTACATAGTAAAACACCCAGTTTACATGAGCTGTAAACAAATCAGAGTAAAGAGCAAACGGCCTGTAGAGACCTACAAAACACACGTTAAAGATGTATTCATTATGATGTCATCTATTATGACAATAAATAGGCCTATAAAAAAGGCTGATAAATGATCCCAGGGGTGTCGACCTATGATCCCTCCGAGCCTTCTCACTTATCACAGTAGGCGGGTTTCCATTAATCCTCAAATTGCGTGCATTGAAATTGCAAATATATAATATGCCTAATGGAAACATGTCAATTTTGAAAAAAAAAAAACCCATTTATCCCAAAAAATCCTTTGGGCATGAGGGAGCCAGCAGGCGCTAGAGGTGTTATTGTTGTTGTTATTGTTATTGTTATTGTTATTGCATCACATAACTCTTCAAAAGTTGAGCGGCTCATCCGGAAGTTTTGAATCCACAATTCCTCTGTGGACTATCACCTCCAAGAAATCCCTCATATGTGGCCGCTCCGGCTCGCCTTTCCGTTACATAACACGCCTACGTAACCTTCGATTGGAAATAATGACGGCTAGTGTGGCGGAGGCAATATAACTATAAACCCGCTAATGTTTTGGACATCCATCGCCATGCTTCTATGAATGTTACCACTAGAGGAGAAGTCGCATAACATCTCCACATCTCCACATTGTGTTTTTGTGTAGCAAGTTTTGCAAAAATCTGAAATGGAAACCTGCCTACTGTAGGACCTGACACCCCTGAGTTAGAGCTTATAGTGCATTTTAAAACAAACACAACAGGAGCTGTACAGTTTCACTGTGACAGCTGGTCTGGATTGGCCCCCTCTATGAGGAGGTGCTGGCTCTGGTGCAGGTACAGCCCACACCAACTTCCTCACTAACTGGCTTCAGATAGTATTTCTTTCCATCTTCGCAGAGCTCCTTCTTGAGGAATACCCGGCTCTGCTTTATGAGCTTTGAGTCGTAGTCGTGGATCTCCATGGGGGGTTTCTTGTCCTGTATCAGGATGCATCCGGAGCACAAGCACTGAGCCTCGGAGTACTCGGAGGGAAAGCGATCCGTCTGTATTACACGTCTGAAAAGGAATAAGATGAGTCAGCGAGCAGTTTATCCAGAGACAGTGAGGAGATGTGACATTTTACTGCAAACCATTTCTGTGTTAAAATACAACTTTTTTACACCAAGAAGAAAAATAGATCAAAATATTATTTGAAAGTACAACTTGTATGTTCAAACATACATAAAACCTACATTTTAAAGTCCTGATGACTCGTGACAATATTCCGAGTATAGTTAGTGATTAAGGGTGTCATTTCAGGGACACTTCTCAAACACCCTGCTAACACCCACTAACTTCTGGATTTTTAATGTAGGAAAGGGAAAATGTACAATCGACATTACACCCGCGTCAATTGACTTTGCAGTCGTGGCCGGTATTCATTGCCTTTGGTTTGGATTGGCATTGATGAAAACACAACATTTAAGTACACGTACTGATTTTTTATGAGGGAGATGCAATAACGTGCCACTGTTTGAGTTTGAAAGAAAGACCAAAAAAACCCCCCAAAACCACAGAAAGGAAAACTCGTCTGCTGCTGAGCCGTGTACACAGCTTTGCCCTACTAGCAA
This sequence comes from Plectropomus leopardus, assembly GCF_026936395.1. Lineage (NCBI taxonomy): Eukaryota > Metazoa > Chordata > Actinopteri > Perciformes > Serranidae > Plectropomus > Plectropomus leopardus. Next base: position 4,297,617 of record NC_142182.1, read on the forward strand.
TAGGAAAGCACTCTAAAGCCTATTTTTAAACGTGTTTACGCGTGTTAAAAAAAAATACACATATACGCGCTAATTAAGGCTGATAAAGGTTGACTAGGGGGCCCAAAAGCTCAGAGCTCACTGCCAGTACGACTCTGCATTATTACCCAATCACGCAATGTTTTGCATCTTTTCGAACCTTTATCCTCATGAAAGTACGATTATGATGATGAGCATCACAAGGAAAAAGAAAACCGTCACTTTTTCCCCGAATTTTAAGGTGCAGCTTTATGCAAACAATTAATTTATTTTCCCTTTATCAATAAAATGAAGTAAAAATGCTGGAAAAAGGAAATGAGCAACTTAGCAAGAAATGCCCCCCAATATTAGCAAGAAACTATTTTAAAAATCACAAGAAAATTACCAGAAAATAAGAAAAATATTTGTTCCAATGTGATGTAATTTCATATTTTATATTATATTATATTATTATATTATTTTATGTATAGTGGTGAGAATGATAAATATAATTTCCTGGACATTGCCTTTTTTAAAAAACAATATCTAATAATCTCTCTCTCACTGTCAAGTCATTTTTCACTTTTACTTTTTTCAACTTTTTTTTCATGCCGAGTTGCTCATTACCTTATCCCCTATGTTTTCAGTAAAACAAAATAAAATAAAAACAATTTTCTTAGCTTCCATAGTTTAAAATGCTTGTGAAAGGCGTATGAACGCAGCTAAACAAAACTGATCCAGGGTCTAAGGGGTTAAACGGCTGAAGGCAAACAGGAAACTCCGCACTCACCTACAATTATACAGGTAATAAAGTACAACAGCGTAGAGTTTGCACTCAATGAAGCAATTCACGTCACTCCCTGCGGATGTGTGGCAACAAAGCCGCGGTCAGTGGATGAAGAGGGGACTTTCCCTTCGATCCGGAGCGGAGGTGTGGCGCACACCAGCGCGTCATCGGCGCACAGAGCCTGGTGCCGCAAATCAGGGTAAAACTGATGCAGCACAGGGCATCTGATAACTGCGCAAATATTGACCTCCCTTTAAGAGCTACTTATTTAAAGTTTATGCATGTGGCTGCACCACCGCGTCATATGCAAACACTGTTGCTTGAGTGTCATCATGTGATAAATATCTTTGGTATGTCTTTGAAACTCCCTTTCAGTCCACTCGCTCTCTTTCCCAAGACAATCTTAAACTGGGACGTCTCGTGATACTGCAGGATTTTTTTTAATTAATGAGCTCATGGAAGTTTCTGACCGGGTTCAAGTCTAAGTGGAAGGTCACAGAGGGAGGCAGCAACCGAGCCAAAAGCCCCCAGCTCTAAACTCTCGTAAGTTTGGCCGTTTTAATAATCTTCCCATGGCTTTGAGAGACATCTCGCTGTTTCATTAGGGACCCAATTAAGCAGTTTAACCCTTTGAAATCTGGGAAAATTTAATTTCTTTCAAAAACATAGGGGAAAGGCAACAAGCAACTTAACACCGCAAGGCCCAAAAATTTTAAAAAATGCAAAAAAATTACATTAGAATAAGCAAGAAAAAGGAAGGAAATAATAAAGGAGAACATGACTTAGAAAACGTGCTGAAAATAAAAAAAAATATGTGTTTATTTTTTATATTTTATTGTATATTTCCCTAATGAACATCATTTTAGATGCAAAATTATCATAAAGTAAACATGGCCTTCTGAACATTTGTCCCTATTTTTGGATAAACAATAATAATAATAATAATAATAATTACTATTACTAATAGCACCTTTCATGCAATAAATGTAGCACAGTGCTTTAAGATAAAAGCAGGCCAGTAGGGCAATTCAGCTTAAAAGTACATTTAAAAACAGTTTAAAACTAAAATGTATTTCTTAAAATAAAACCATAAATCATAAAATTAACTAAGATAAAATATTTAGAAATATTTATCATTTTCTAATAACCCTCCTTTTCAGGTAAAATGTTCTTGCAAAATGTGACATTTCTTGCAAATTTGGTCATTGCCCCCCCCCCCGGCCAATGTTTTAAAAAAATGATCAAACCAGTTTTCAAAGGGTCAGACAGCTTCTGAAACGCGCCTGAATGCAGCTGAAGAAAAATGATGTCGATCCAGGTTTTAAAGTCACTGAAAAGTTTTGAAATAACTGTGCGTAAAAGCGCCGGGATGTTACTTACACATATCTCCACGGGGACAGGGACCTCTCGTTGGCGTCCTCGGAGGGTTTCTGATAGAAACTCTCCACGGGGCAGGAGACAGGGGAGTCACGGGTGCTGTTGGTTGAGGGGTCCGGAGGCTGCGGGTAGTGGCTCTTCAGCTTCTTCTCGGCTTCCTCCCTCAGCCGGTGCTCTTCATAGCACGGGGACCTCTTGGATGTACACACGGGCACGAGAAAAAGTCCAAAAATGAGAATCTGAGGAGGGACAGACAAACAGCTGAAGTGATGGAGGAAGCCCGAGAGCAGCCGGTTTCAGCGGCTGTGCTGTCCGGTCCGTGTCTTTGACTCACCTGCTTTATGTCCATGCTGTGTCTCTGTCCTCTGTCTCCCTGCTGACGAGCTGATACGCTTTGCTTTGCTTTGACTTGCCACCATCCTCACCGGGCTGCTTTTATTGAGTCCGCACCTGGGAAAAACCGGCGGCATGAGGAAATGGAAACGTTTAGTTCCTCGACTTCCTCTTTCCTCAGTGAAAGTCTGCAGTGGGTAGGAGTGAGCGCCGCACGCGTGCCGCCATCGCGCATCACACCACGCGCAGTCCAGGAATTCTGTCCGCAGTGCACGCGCACTGACGGCACGCAGGAAATATGCTGCCAAACACAAACAGTTAACTGCACTGTACTTTTAGAGCGCGCTCTCGACCTTTGAACCAGCACCAGACAGAAACCAAAATCATCTACCTGTTTGGCACAGAGGGGCGATTCTAGGATTTGAGGACACTGAGAGTTTACCCCAGACCTCAGCAGGGGGGTCCAGAGTACGGAAGCCCTAAGCTGCCATACATTTATACATCTTTTTCCTCAGTTTTCCTGAAATAATGAGATAATTTTCTTGACATCTGGTGATCAGAAAACTGTGTTTTCTTGAGATAACGATGTAATGCGTGTAATGTCACTGTGGATGAAAAAGAGAATAGTTCACTCTTACAGGTGCCTGGGTATTTTGATTAATGACTTTAATTTTAAACTACATGTGTTGTACCTGGTGAAAAAGCTTTTCGAAACAAGTTGTATTTTTCTTTTAGTGTAAAAAATGTCTTGTTACTGGAACTTATTTTTAATTTGTGTTGGACTATGGGGATGTTTTGTTCATGCACGCCTCTGCTCAGTGTCTCCTTATGGTTGGCACGGCTTACCATGCAGCCTAAAGGTTTATTACAAACGCCTGGCTCTAGAAAAGGTCATTTGGGTTTTTATGTTGACCATTGTAGTTAGCAGCCTGTACATCGGTGTACAATTACTGCTTAAAATTAACATCATTTGTTTCACAACACTCAGACATAAAAAATAACAAAACAATTTCTCTATTTGTTTCTTTAATTCAGAGTATTAAGAAATACTCATAAAGACATACGGAGCAGTTTTAATTAAGGAGAATATTAAATAAAAACAAACGCACACATAAAAAAAGCTCCCGGCTCTGTCAGACTTACGTCAGTTCTGATGACACAACGACACTCGCTTTTTTGATCCCCTGGACTGAGATCCAGAAATAGAATAGCATTTCCCTTATTTTTTATGAAAGGAGAAATTACAGCACGTTTGTGTAACTGACCCACTAACTCTGCCAAGTCTGCTTTCAAAGAGATATGGTGACAGCTATTAATAGCAAACCTTTGTGTTTAAATCTCTATGGCACTGAGGCCTGAGAACGTCTTTGCTGTTTGTTGTCTGTGGATGCATTGTGTTGTGATATAATGAAACACTACTGACTGTGATCCATGTGACAAAGTCTCCACCTTACAGGATTACAACTCTCTGTTTCCCTTTAACTTCCACCTGATGAAATTATAACAAATGAAAATTAATTGCTGAATTTGAAAATTTGAATTTTTTTACATTTGTAATGTGAATAACATACATATCAGTGTTTTTCTTGCCAGCCATTTGGACAAAATTGCATTTTTATGAGGACAGCAACATATCTAAAACATTTGAAAACCACACGGTCAAACGCCTCCAAACACCATGCAAGTTGCACCTACAGTTTTCAACCACGTCAGTCAAAACATGAATGCTTCACAGACATCCTTCAGCTTACAGCACAGGAGATCTTAACAATCAGCACAGTTTTAAGAACAAACCTCATAGTATAGTCTGTCATCAAAAATCATTGAAAACAATTCACAGGATAGTATGTCAACACAAATCTGGAAAAACATGTATTCAATCAGTCAATCAACCATTTATTCCAGACTCAAGGTCCATATAAAAAAAAGACAAAACATCACGTAAATAAAATAAAATCATGTCATAAAAGTAGTTCAATCAACGCCAACAAAGAGACACCAGTGTCTCCACAGCTGTTGTGCGATACCTGATATCGGATAGAGCTACAATTATTTCATTCTTAGAGCCACCAAGCTGGCAGATAAATTTATACATAAGGTTCCTTAAAACAGCACGGAGGGTATTAACCCCTGCAGACAAACATTTCACTGGTACTACACGACCCATGTCTCTGGAGTAATATTCTCATGTCGGTATTATAAGCCACCTGCAATCTGTAAAGTTGACTTTTTGTACTTAGACCACAAGTGGGCAGTATAAAGTGGTGTTCAATACACTCAACAAAGATATCTTCACTTCATTCGAACACATTACCAAATTTACATGAGAGAATTTTTGCCTGAGCTTACATCATCCGGCACTACCCCCGAATATCATCACCATCATCTGTCTTTTCTGCTGTTATGAAATATCCAAAAGTTTTACTACATTTTTAGGAACCCCTTTTTATATCATACTGTGTCATCAAAATCATGAAAAAAGTCATAGTGTGTAATCTATTTTATGTGGTTTTCAGCTGTTTTTGGGACATGTCAAATTTTGACATTTTTTGCCATACTATAGTAGTGCATTTTCAATTGTTTTTTCGACATGCTATATTATGGTGTTTTTAGCCGTTTTTGCAACATTTGGCCTGTTTCGGCGCGCTATTTTATGTGATTTTCAGCTGTTTTTGGGACATTTCACATTTAGACATTTTTTGACATGCTTTAGTATTGCATTTTCGGTTGTTTTTTAGACATGCTATATCACGGTGTTTTTGGCTGTTTCTGCAACACTATGTCAAACTGGTCCACAGGGGGGCCGGTGTGGCTGCAGGTTTTTGTGCCAACCAACCAAGAGCACACAGTTTGACCAATCAACTGTCTGAAGACGGAGATCAGTTGATTAAATGAGTCAAGTCCACACCGGCCCCCCTGTGGACCAGTTTGACATGCCTAAGCTATGGTATGTCTCGGCATACTATTTCATGCAGTTTTCAGCTGTTTTTCGGACATGTCATATTTTAACATTTTTCGCCATACTATAATTTTGCATTTTCGGCCAATTTTTCGACATGCTATATTATGATGTTTTTGGCCGTTTTTCAACATTCTATACTATGACATGTCTGGAAATGCTATTTTATGTGGTTTTCAAATGTTTTTTGGACATGTCATATTTAAACATTTTTTGCCAAACTATAGTATGGAATTTTCAGTTGATGTCTGACATGCTATATTGTGGGTTTTTTGCCTGTTTTTCTGTGCTGTTGTGTGTCCCGTCATGCTATTTTATGCAGTTTTCAGCAGTTTTTGGGACATGGCACATTTTCAAATTTTTTGACATACTAGAGTATTGAATTTTCTGTAGTTTTTTTGGACATGCTGTTGTTGGGACATGTCATATTTTGATATTTTTCAACATACTATACTATTGCATCTTTGACCATTTTTTCAGCATACAAAATTATGATGATTTTCGCCTTTTTTGGCCTTTATTTCGACTTTGTATACTATGACGGGTCTCTACAAGCTATTATCTGTCATTTTCAAGCAATTTTATGAAAAGTCAAAATTTGACATTTTTCAACATATTATACTATGGTGTCTTTGGCCATTTTTTGGACATGCTAAATTATGAAGTTTTGGGACTTTTTTGACATCCATTTGCAATTGTACACTATGATGCGTCTTTACAAGCTAAAATAAGAGGTTTTCAGCCATTTTAGGACGGGTCAAAACTTGACATTTTTCGACATACTATACTATGGCGTTTTTTGTCATTATTTAGACATGCTAAAGTATGAAGCTTTTGGACCTTTTTGGCCTCCATTTCCACTTTGTACACTATGATGCGTCTCGACCAGCTAAAATAAGTGGTTTTCAGCCATTTCTACGATGGGCCAAAATTTGACATTTTTTGACATACTATTCTATGGCATTTTTGGACATTTTTGCACGTTTGAATGCTATGGCGCATCTCAGTGCACTATTTAATGCAGTTTTGAGGTGTTTTCAGCTCTTTTTGGGACATGCCAATTTTTGACATTTTTGCCATACTATAGCCTTGCTTCTTTGGTCATTTTTACGACATGCAACATTATGGTGTTTTTGGACATTTTTGCACATTTTAATGCTATGGCGTGTCTTAGTATGCTATTTTATGCTGTTTTGAGGTGTTTTGAGCTGTTTTTATGACATGCCATTTTTTGACATTTTGCCTTGCTGTTTTGGTAATTTTTGCGACATTCGTCATTATGGTGTTTTTGGACATTTTTGCACGTTTTAATGCTATGGCGTATCGTAGTATGCTATTTTATGCTGTTTTGAGGTGATTAAAGCCCTTTTTGGGACATGCCATTTTTCGACATTTTGCCATACTATAGCCTTGCTGTTTTGGTCATTTTTTTGACATGCAACATTATGGTGTTTTTGGACATTTTTGCACGTTTTAATGCTATGGCGTGTCTTAGTATGCTATTTTATGCTGTTTTGAGGTGTTTAAAGCCCTTTTTGGGACATGCCATTTTTCGACATTTTGCCATACTATAGCCTTGCTGTTTTGGTCATTTTTGCGACATACAACATTATGGTGTCTTTGGCCATTTTTGCACGTTTTAATGCTATGGCGTGTCTTAGTATGCTATTTTATGCTGTTTCGAGGTGTTTAAAGCCCTTTTTGGGACATGCCACTTTTTGACATTTTGCCATACTATAGCCTTGCTTTTTTGGTCATTTTTACGACATTCATCATTATGGTGTCTTTGGCCATTTTTGCACGTTTTAATGCTATGGCGTGTCTTAGTATGCTATTTTATGCTGTTTTGAGGTGTTTAAAGCCCTTTTTGGGACATGCCACTTTTTGACATTTTGCCATAGTATAGCCTTGCTATTTTGGTCATTTGTTTGATATGCAACATAATGGTGTTTTTGGACATTTTTACACGTTTTAATGCTATGGCGTGTCTTAGTATGCTATTTTATGCTGTTTTGAGGTGTTTAAAGCCCTTTTTGGGACATGCCACTTTTTGACATTTTGCCATACTATAGCCTTGCTGTTTTGGTCATTTTTATGACGTTAAATCATTATGGTGTTTTTGGACATTTTTGCACGTTTGAATGCTATGGCGTGTCGTAGTATGCTATTTTATGCTGTTTTGAGGTGATTAAAGCCCTTTTTGGGACTTGCCATTTTTCGACATTTTGCCATACTATAGCCTTGCTGTTTTGGTCATTTTTTTGATATGCAACATAATGGTGTTTTTGGACATTTTTACACGTTTTAATGCTATGGCGTGTCTTAGTATGCTATTTTATGCTGTTTTGAGGTGTATAAAGCCCTTTTTGGGACATGCCACTTTTTGACATTTTGCCATACAATAGCCTTGCTGTTTTGGTCATTTTTGCGACATTCATCATTATGGTGTTTTTGGACATTTTTGCACGTTTGAATGCTATGGCGTGTCTTAGTATGCTATTTTATGCTGTTTTGAGGTGTTTAAAGCCCTTTTTGGGACATGCCACTTTTTGACATTTTGCCATACTATAGCCTTGCTGTTTTGGTCATTTTGCGGCGTTAAATCATTATGGTGTTTTTGGACATTTTTGCACGTTTTAATGCTATGGCATGTCGTAGTATGCTATTTTATGCTGTTTTGAGGTGTATAAAGCCCTTTTGGGACATGCCACTTTTGACATTTTGCCATACTATAGCCTTGCTGTTTTGGTCATTTGTTTGATATGCAACATTATGGTGTTTTTGGTCATTTTTGCACGTTTTAATGCTATGGCTTGGCGTAGTATGCTATTTTATGCTGTTTTGAGGTGATTAAAGCCCTTTTTGGGACATGCCATTTTTCGACATTTTGCCATACTATAGCCTTGCTGTTTTGGTCATTTGTTTGATATGCAACATAATGGTGTTTTTGGACATTTTTGCACGTTTTAATGCTATGGCGTGTCTTAGTATGCTATTTTATGCTGTTTTGAGGTGTTTAAAGCCCTTTTTGGGACATGCCACTTTTTGACATTTTGCCATACTATAGCCTTGCTGTTTTGGTCATTTTTTTGATATGCAACATTATGGTGTTTTTGGACATTTTTGCACGTTTGAATGCTATGGCGTGTCGTAGTATGCTATTTTATGCTGTTTTGAGGTGATTAAAGACCTTTTTGGGACATGCCATTTTTCGACATTTTGCCATACTATAGCCTTGCTGTTTTGGTCATTTTTTTGATATGCAACATAATGGTGTTTTTGGACATTTTTGCACGTTTTAATGCTATGGCGTGTCTTAGTATGCTATTTTATGCTGTTTCGAGGTGTTTAAAGCCCTTTTTGGGACATGCCACTTTTGACATTTTGCCATACTATAGCCTTGCTGTTTTGGTCATTTTTGCGACATTCGTCATTATGGTGTTTTTGGACATTTTTGCACGTTTGAATGCTATGGCGTTTCTTAGTATGCTATTTTATGCTGTTTTGAGGTGTTTAAAGCCCTTTTTGGGACATGCCACTTTTTGACATTTTGCCATACTATAGCCTTGCTGTTTTGGTCATTTTTGCGACGTTCGTCATTATGGTGTTTTTGGACATTTTTGCACGTTTGAATGCTATGGCGTGTCGTAGTATGCTATTTTATGCTGTTTTGAGGTGATTAAAGACCTTTTTGGGACATGCCATTTTTCGACATTTTGCCATACTATAGCCTTGCTGTTTTGGTCATTTTTTTGATATGCAACATAATGGTGTTTTTGGACATTTTTGCACGTTTTAATGCTATGGCGTGTCTTAGTATGCTATTTTATGCTGTTTCGAGGTGTTTAAAGCCCTTTTTGGGACATGCCACTTTTTGACATTTTGCCATACTATAGCCTTGCTGTTTTGGTCATTTTTGCGACATTCGTCATTATGGTGTTTTTGGACATTTTTGCACGTTTGAATGCTATGGCGTGTCTTAGTATGCTATTTTATGCTGTTTTGAGGTGTTTAAAGCCCTTTTTGGGACATGCCACTTTTTGACATTTTGCCATACTATAGCCTTGCTGTTTTGGTCATTTTTGCGACATTCATCATTATGGTGTTTTTGGACATTTGTGAACGTTTTAATGCTATGGCGCGTCGTAGTATGCTATTTTATGCTGTTTTGAGGTGTTTAAAGCCCTTTTTGGGACATGCCACTTTTTGACATTTTGCCATACTATAGCCTTGCTGTTTTGGTCATTTTTTGCGGCGTTAAATCATTATGGTGTTTTTGGACATTTGTGAACGTTTTAATGCTATGGCGCGTCGTAGTATGCTATTTTATGCTGTTTCGAGGTGTTTAAAGCCCTTTTTGGGACATGCCACTTTTTGACATTTTGCCATAGTATAGCCTTGCTGTTTTGGTCATTTGTTTGATATGCAACATAATGGTGTTTTTGGACATTTTTACACGTTTTAATGCTATGGCGTGTCTTAGTATGCTATTTTATGCTGTTTTGAGGTGTTTAAAGCCCTTTTTGGGACATGCCACTTTTTGACATTTTGCCATACTATAGCCTTGCTGTTTTGGTCATTTTTGCGACATGCAACATTATGGTGTTTTTGCACATTTTTGCACGTTTTAATGCTATGGCGTGTCTTAGTATGCTATTTTATGCTGTTTTGAGGTGTTTAAAGCCCTTTTGGGACATGCCACTTTTGACATTTTGCCATACTATATCGTTGCTGTTTTGGTCATTTTTGCGACATTCATCATTATGGTGTTTTTGGACATTTGTGAACGTTTTAATGCTATGGCGTGTCTTAGTATGCTATTTTATGCTGTTTAGAGGTGTTTAAAGCCCTTTTTGGGACATGCCACTTTTTGACATTTTGCCATACTATAGCCTTGCTGTTTTGGTCATTTTGCGACGTTAAATCATTATGGTGTTTTTGGACATTTTTGCACGTTTGAATGCTATGGCGTGTCGTAGTATGCTATTTTATGCTGTTTTGACGTGATTAAAGACCTTTTTGGGACATGCCATTTTTCGACATTTTGCCATACTATAGCCTTGCTGTTTTGGTCATTTTTTTGATATGCAACATAATGGTGTTTTTGGACATTTTTGCACGTTTTAATGCTATGGCGTGTCTTAGTATGCTATTTTATGCTGTTTCGAGGTGTTTAAAGCCCTTTTTGGGACATGCCACTTTTTGACATTTTGCCATACTATAGCCTTGCTGTTTTGGTCATTTTTGCGACATTCGTCATTATGGTGTTTTTGGACATTTTTGCACGTTTGAATGCTATGGCGTGTCTTAGTATGCTATTTTATGCTGTTTTGAGGTGTTTAAAGCCCTTTTGGGACATGCCACTTTTGACATTTTGCCATACTATAGCCTTGCTGTTTTGGTCATTTTTGCGACATTCATCATTATGGTGTTTTTGGACATTTGTGAACGTTTTAATGCTATGGCGCGTCGTAGTATGCTATTTTATGCTGTTTTGAGGTGTTTAAAGCCCTTTTTGGGACATGCCACTTTTTGACATTTTGCCATACTATAGCCTTGCTGTTTTGGTCATTTTTGCGACGTTCGTCATTATGGTGTTTTTGGACATTTGTGAACGTTTTAATGCTATGGCGCGTCGTAGTATGCCATTTTATGCTGTTTCGAGGTGTTTAAAGCCCTTTTTGGGACATGCCACTTTTTGACATTTTGCCATAGTATAGCCTTGCTGTTTTGGTCATTTTTTTGATATGCAACATTATGGTGTTTTTGGACATTTTTACACGTTTTAATGCTATGGCGTGTCTTAGTATGCTATTTTATGCTGTTTTGAGGTGTTTAAAGCCCTTTTTGGGACATGCCACTTTTTGACATTTTGCCATACTATAGCCTTGCTGTTTTGGTCATGTTTTCAAGATGCAATATTATGGTGTCTTTGGCCATTTTTGCATGTTTTAATGCTATGGCGTGTCGTAGTATGCTATTTTATGCTGTTTTGAGGTGTTTAAAGCCCTTTTTGGGACATGCCACTTTTTGACATTTTGCCATACTATAGCCTTGCTGTTTTGGTCATTTTTGCGACATGCAACATTATGGTGTTTTTGCACATTTTTGCACGTTTTAATGCTATGGCGTGTCTTAGTATGCTATTTTATGCTGTTTTGAGGTGTTTAAAGCCCTTTTTGGGACATGCCACTTTTTGACATTTTGCCATACTATAGCCTTGCTGTTTTGGTCATTTTTGCGACGTTCGTCATTATGGTGTTTTTGGACATTTTTGCAAGTTTTAATGCTATGGCGTGTCGTAGTATGCTATTTTATGCTGTTTTGAGGTGATTAAAGCCCTTTTTGGGACATGCCACTTTTTGACATTTTGCCATACTATAGCCTTGCTGTTTTGGTCATTTTTGCGACGTTCATCATTATGGTGTTTTTGGACATTTTTGCACGTTTTAATGCTATGGCGTGTCGTAGTATGCTATTTTATGCTGTTTTGAGGTGATTAAAGCCCTTTTTGGGACTTGCCATTTTTCGACATTTTGCCATACTATAGCCTTGCTGTTTTGGTCATTTTTTTGATATGCAACATAATGGTGTTTTTGGACATTTTTACACGTTTTAATGCTATGGCGTGTCTTAGTATGCTATTTTATGCTGTTTCGAGGTGTTTAAAGCCCTTTTGGGACATGCCACTTTTGGACATTTTGCCATACTATAGCCTTGCTGTTTTGGTCATTTTTGCGACATTCGTCATTATGGTGTTTTTGGACATTTTTGCACGTTTGAATGCTATGGCGTGTCTTAGTATGCTATTTTATGCTGTTTTGAGGTGTTTAAAGCCCTTTTTGGGACATGCCACTTTTTGACATTTTGCCATACTATAGCCTTGCTGTTTTGGTCATTTTTGCGACATTCATCATTATGGTGTTTTTGGACATTTGTGAACGTTTTAATGCTATGGCGCGTCGTAGTATGCTATTTTATGCTGTTTTGAGGTGTTTAAAGCCCTTTTTGGGACATGCCACTTTTTGACATTTTGCCATACTATAGCCTTGCTGTTTTGGTCATTTTTGCGACGTTCGTCATTATGGTGTTTTTGGACATTTGTGAACGTTTTAATGCTATGGCGCGTCGTAGTATGCTATTTTATGCTGTTTCGAGGTGTTTAAAGCCCTTTTTGGGACATGCCACTTTTTGACATTTTGCCATAGTATAGCCTTGCTGTTTTGGTCATTTGTTTGATATGCAACATAATGGTGTTTTTGGACATTTTACACGTTTTAATGCTATGGCGTGTCTTAGTATGCTATTTTATGCTGTTTTGAGGTGTTTAAAGCCCTTTTTGGGACATGCCACTTTTTGACATTTTGCCATACTATAGCCTTGCTGTTTTGGTCATTTTTGCGACATGCAACATTATGGTGTTTTTGCACATTTTTGCACGTTTTAATGCTATGGCGTGTCTTAGTATGCTATTTTATGCTGTTTTGAGGTGTTTAAAGCCCTTTTTGGGACATGCCACTTTTTGACATTTTGCCATACTATAGCGTTGCTGTTTTGGTCATTTTTGCGACATTCATCATTATGGTGTTTTTGGACATTTGTGAACGTTTTAATGCTATGGCGTGTCTTAGTATGCTATTTTATGCTGTTTAGAGGTGTTTAAAGCCCTTTTTGGGACATGCCACTTTTTGACATTTTGCCATACTATAGCCTTGCTGTTTTGGTCATTTTTGCGACGTTCGTCATTATGGTGTTTTTGGACATTTTTGCACGTTTGAATGCTATGGCGTGTCGTAGTATGCTATTTTATGCTGTTTTGACGTGATTAAAGACCTTTTTGGGACATGCCATTTTTCGACATTTTGCCATACTATAGCCTTGCTGTTTTGGTCATTTTTTTGATATGCAACATAATGGTGTTTTTGGACATTTTTGCACGTTTTAATGCTATGGCCTGTCTTGGTATGCTATTTTATGCTGTTTTGAGGTGTTTAAAGCCCTTTTTGGGACATGCCACTTTTTGACATTTTGCCATACTATAGCCTTGCTGTTTTGGTCATTTTTGCGACATTCGTCATTATGGTGTTTTTGGACATTTTTGCACGTTTGAATGCTATGGCGTGTCTTAGTATGCTATTTTATGCTGTTTTGAGGTGTTTAAAGCCCTTTTTGGGACATGCCACTTTTTGACATTTTGCCATACTATAGCCTTGCTGTTTTGGTCATTTTTGCGACATTCATCATTATGGTGTTTTTGGACATTTGTGAACGTTTTAATGCTATGGCGCGTCGTAGTATGCTATTTTATGCTGTTTTGAGGTGTTTAAAGCCCTTTTTGGGACATGCCACTTTTTGACATTTTGCCATACTATAGCCTTGCTGTTTTGGTCATTTTGCGGCGTTAAATCATTATGGTGTTTTTGGACATTTGTGAACGTTTTAATGCTATGGCGCGTCGTAGTATGCCATTTTATGCTGTTTCGAGGTGTTTAAAGCCCTTTTTGGGACATGCCACTTTTTGACATTTTGCCATAGTATAGCCTTGCTGTTTTGGTCATTTGTTTGATATGCAACATAATGGTGTTTTTGGACATTTTTACACGTTTTAATGCTATGGCGTGTCTTAGTATGCTATTTTATGCTGTTTTGAGGTGTTTAAAGCCCTTTTTGGGACATGCCACTTTTTGACATTTTGCCATACTATAGCCTTGCTGTTTTGGTCATGTTTTCAAGATGCAATATTATGGTGTCTTTGGCCATTTTTGCATGTTTTAATGCTATGGCGTGTCGTAGTATGCTATTTTATGCTGTTTTGAGGTGTTTAAAGCCCTTTTTGGGACATGCCACTTTTTGACATTTTGCCATACTATAGCCTTGCTGTTTTGGTCATTTTTGCGACATGCAACATTATGGTGTTTTTGCACATTTTTGCACGTTTTAATGCTATGGCGTGTCTTAGTATGCTATTTTATGCTGTTTTGAGGTGTTTAAAGCCCTTTTTGGGACATGCCACTTTTGACATTTTGCCATACTATAGCCTTGCTGTTTTGGTCATTTTTGCGACGTTAAATCATTATGGTGTTTTTGGACATTTTTGCAAGTTTTAATGCTATGGCGTGTCGTAGTATGCTATTTTATGCTGTTTTGAGGTGATTAAAGCCCTTTTTGGGACATGCCACTTTTTGACATTTTGCCATACTATAGCCTTGCTGTTTTGGTCATTTTTGCGACGTTCGTCATTATGGTGTTTTTGGACATTTTTGCACGTTTTAATGCTATGGCGTGTCGTAGTATGCTATTTTATGCTGTTTTGAGGTGATTAAAGCCCTTTTTGGGACTTGCCATTTTTCGACATTTTGCCATACTATAGCCTTGCTGTTTTGGTCATTTTTTTGATATGCAACATAATGGTGTTTTTGGACATTTTTACACGTTTTAATGCTATGGCGTGTCTTAGTATGCTATTTTATGCTGTTTCGAGGTGTTTAAAGCCCTTTTTGGGACATGCCACTTTTTGACATTTTGCCATACTATAGCCTTGCTGTTTTGGTCATTTTTGCGACATTCGTCATTATGGTGTTTTTGGACATTTTTGCACGTTTGAATGCTATGGCGTGTCTTAGTATGCTATTTTATGCTGTTTTGAGGTGTTTAAAGCCCTTTTTGGGACATGCCACTTTTTGACATTTTGCCATACTATAGCCTTGCTGTTTTGGTCATTTTTGCGACATTCATCATTATGGTGTTTTTGGACATTTGTGAACGTTTTAATGCTATGGCGCGTCGTAGTATGCTATTTTATGCTGTTTTGAGGTGTTTAAAGCCCTTTTTGGGACATGCCACTTTTTGACATTTTGCCATACTATAGCCTTGCTGTTTTGGTCATTTTTGCGACGTTCGTCATTATGGTGTTTTTGGACATTTGTGAACGTTTTAATGCTATGGCGCGTCGTAGTATGCTATTTTATGCTGTTTTGAGGTGATTAAAGCCCTTTTTGGGACATGCCACTTTTTGACATTTTGCCATACTATAGCCTTGCTGTTTTGGTCATTTTGCGGCGTTAAATCATTATGGTGTTTTTGGACATTTTTGCACGTTTTAATGCTATGGCGTGTCGTAGTATGCTATTTTATGCTGTTTTGAGGTGATTAAAGCCCTTTTTGGGACTTGCCATTTTTCGACATTTTGCCATACTATAGCCTTGCTGTTTTGGTCATTTTTTTGATATGCAACATAATGGTGTTTTTGGACATTTTTACACGTTTTAATGCTATGGCGTGTCTTAGTATGCTATTTTATGCTGTTTTGAGGTGTATAAAGCCCTTTTTGGGACATGCCACTTTTTGACATTTTGCCATACTATAGCCTTGCTGTTTTGGTCATTTTTGCGATGTTCGTCATTATGGTGTTTTTGGACATTTTTGCACGTTTTAATGCTATGGCGTGTCTTAGTATGCTATTTTATGCTGTTTCGAGGTGTTTAAAGCCCTTTTTGGGACATGCCACTTTTTGACATTTTGCCATACTATAGCCTTGCTGTTTTGGTCATGTTTTCAAGATGCAATATTATGGTGTCTTTGGCCATTTTTGCACGTTTTAATGCTATGGCGTGTCGTAGTATGCTATTTTATGCTGTTTTGAGGTGTTTAAAGCCCTTTTTGGGACATGTCGTTTTTTGACATTTTTGCCATACTATAGCCTTGCTACTTTGGTCATTTTTTCAATATGCAACATTATTGTGTTTTTGGCTATTTTTGCACATTTGAATGCTATGGCCTGTCTTGATGTGCTATTTTATGCTGTTTTGAGGTGTTTAAAGCCCTTTTTGGGACATGCCACTTTTTTACATTTTTGCCATACTATAGCCTTGCTTCTTGGGTCATTTTTTCGACATTCGTCATTATGGTGTTTCTGGCCATTTTTGCACGTTTTAATGCTATGGCGTGTATAAGTATGCTATTTTATGCTGCTTTGAGGTGTTTAAAGCCCTTTTTGGGACATGCCACTTTTTGACATTTTGCCATACTATAGCCTTGCTGTTTTGGTCATGTTTTCAAGATGCAATATTATGGTGTCTTTGGCCATTTTTGCACGTTTTAATGCTATGGCGTGTCGTAGTATGCTATTTTATGCTGTTTTGAGGTGTTTAAAGCCCTTTTTGGGACATGCCACTTTTTGACATTTTGCCATACTATAGCCTTGCTGTTTTGGTCATTTTTGCGACATGCAACATTACGGTGTTTTTGCACATTTTTGCACGTTTTAATGCTATGGCGTGTCTTAGTATGCTATTTTATGCTGTTTTGAGGTGTTTAAAGCCCTTTTTGGGACATGCCACTTTTTGACATTTTGCCATACTATAGCCTTGCTGTTTTGGTCATTTTTGCGACATTCATCATTATGGTGTTTTTGGACATTTTTGCACGTTTTAATGCTATGGCGTGTCTTAGTATGCTATTTTATGCTGTTTTGAGGTGTTTAAAGCCCTTTTTGGGACATGCCACTTTTTGACATTTTGCCATACTATAGCCTTGCTGTTTTGGTCATTTTTGCGACATGCAACATTATGGTGTCTTTGGCCATTTTTGCACGTTTTAATGCTATGGCGTGTCTTAGTATGCTATTTTATGCTGTTTTGAGGTGATTAAAGCCCTTTTTGGGACATGCCATTTTTCGACATTTTGCCATACTATAGCCTTGCTGTTTTGGTCATTTTTGCGACATGCAACATTATGGTGTTTTTGGACATTTTTGCACATTTGAATGCTATGGCCTATCTTGATATGCCATTTGATGCTGTTTTGAGGTGTTTAAAGCCCTTTTTGGGACATGCCACTTTTTGACATTTTGCCATACTATAGCCTTGCTTTTTTGGTCATTTTTACGACATTCATCATTATGGTGTCTTTGGCCATTTTTGCACGTTTTAATGCTATGGCGTGTCTTAGTATGCTATTTTATGCTGTTTTGAGGTGTTTAAAGCCCTTTTTGGGACATGCCACTTTTTGACATTTTGCCATACTATAGCCTTGCTGTTTTGGTCATTTTTGCGACATTCATCATTATGGTGTTTTTGGACATTTGTGAACGTTTTAATGCTATGGTAGCGTCGTAGTATGCTATTTTATGCTGTTTTGAGGTGTTTAAAGCCCTTTTGGGACATGCCACTTTTTGACATTTTGCCATACTATAGCCTTGCTGTTTTGGTCATTTTTGCGACGTTCGTCATTATGGTGTTTTTGGACATTTGTGAACGTTTTAATGCTATGGCGCGTCGTAGTATGCCATTTTATGCTGTTTCGAGGTGTTTAAAGCCCTTTTTGGGACATGCCACTTTTTGACATTTTGCCATAGTATAGCCTTGCTGTTTTGGTCATTTGTTTGATATGCAACATAATGGTGTTTTTGGACATTTTTACACGTTTTAATGCTATGGCGTGTCTTAGTATGCTATTTTATGCTGTTTTGAGGTGTTTAAAGCCCTTTTTGGGACATGCCACTTTTTGACATTTTGCCATACTATAGCCTTGCTGTTTTGGTCATGTTTTCAAGATGCAATATTATGGTGTCTTTGGCCATTTTTGCATGTTTTAATGCTATGGCGTGTCGTAGTATGCTATTTTATGCTGTTTTGAGGTGTTTAAAGCCCTTTTTGGGACATGCCACTTTTTGACATTTTGCCATACTATAGCCTTGCTGTTTTGGTCATTTTTGCGACATGCAACATTATGGTGTTTTTGCACATTTTGCACGTTTTAATGCTATGGCGTGTCTTAGTATGCTATTTTATGCTGTTTTGAGGTGTTTAAAGCCCTTTTTGGGACATACCACTTTTGACATTTTGCCATACTATAGCCTTGCTGTTTTGGTCATTTTTTGTTCGTCATTATGGTGTTTTTGGACATTTTGCAAGTTTTAATGCTATGGCGTGTCTTAGTATGCTATTTTATGCTGTTTTGAGGTGTTTAAAGCCCTTTTTGGGACATGCCACTTTTTGACATTTTGCCATACTATAGCCTTGCTGTTTTGGTCATTTTTGCGACGTTAAATCATTATGGTGTTTTTGGACATTTTTGCAAGTTTTAATGCTATGGCGTGTCGTAGTATGCTATTTTATGCTGTTTTGAGGTGATTAAAGCCCTTTTGGGACATGCCACTTTTTGACATTTTGCCATACTATAGCCTTGCTGTTTTGGTCATTTTTGCGACGTTCGTCATTATGGTGTTTTTGGACATTTTTGCACGTTTTAATGCTATGGCGTGTCGTAGTATGCTATTTTATACTGTTTTGAGGTGATTAAAGCCCTTTTTGGGACTTGCCATTTTTCGACATTTTGCCATACTATAGCCTTGCTGTTTTGGTCATTTTTTTGATATGCAACATAATGGTGTTTTTGGACATTTTTACACGTTTTAATGCTATGGCGTGTCTTAGTATGCTATTTTATGCTGTTTCGAGGTGTTTAAAGCCCTTTTTGGGACATGCCACTTTTTGACATTTTGCCATACTATAGCCTTGCTGTTTTGGTCATTTTTGCGACATTCGTCATTATGGTGTTTTTGGACATTTTTGCACGTTTGAATGCTATGGCGTGTCTTAGTATGCTATTTTATGCTGTTTTGAGGTGTTTAAAGCCCTTTTGGGACATGCCACTTTTGACATTTTGCCATACTATAGCCTTGCTGTTTTGGTCATTTTGCGACATTCATCATTATGGTGTTTTTGGACATTTGTGAACGTTTTAATGCTATGGCGGCGTCGTAGTATGCTATTTTATGCTGTTTTGAGGTGTTTAAAGCCCTTTTTGGGACATGCCACTTTTTGACATTTTGCCATACTATAGCCTTGCTGTTTTGGTCATTTTTGCGACGTTCGTCATTATGGTGTTTTTGGACATTTGTGAACGTTTTAATGCTATGGCGTGTCTTAGTATGCTATTTTATGCTGTTTTGAGGTGTTTAAAGCCCTTTTTGGGACATGCCACTTTTTGACATTTTGCCATACTATAGCCTTGCTGTTTTGGTCATGTTTTCAAGATGCAATATTATGGTGTCTTTGGCCATTTTTGCATGTTTTAATGCTATGGCGTGTCGTAGTATGCTATTTTATGCTGTTTTGAGGTGTTTAAAGCCCTTTTTGGGACATGCCACTTTTTGACATTTTGCCATACTATAGCCTTGCTGTTTTGGTCATTTTTGCGACATGCAACATTATGGTGTTTTTGCACATTTTTGCACGTTTTAATGCTATGGCGTGTCTTAGTATGCTATTTTATGCTGTTTTGAGGTGTTTAAAGCCCTTTTTGGGACATGCCACTTTTTGACATTTTGCCATACTATAGCCTTGCTGTTTTGGTCATTTTGCGACGTTCGTCATTATGGTGTTTTTGGACATTTTTGCAAGTTTTAATGCTATGGCGTGTCGTAGTATGCTATTTTATGCTGTTTTGAGGTGATTAAAGCCCTTTTTGGGACATGCCACTTTTTGACATTTTGCCATACTATAGCCTTGCTGTTTTGGTCATTTTTGCGACGTTCGTCATTATGGTGTTTTTGGACATTTTTGCACGTTTTAATGCTATGGCGTGTCGTAGTATGCTATTTTATGCTGTTTTGAGGTGATTAAAGCCCTTTTTGGGACTTGCCATTTTTCGACATTTTGCCATACTATAGCCTTGCTGTTTTGGTCATTTTTTTGATATGCAACATAATGGTGTTTTTGGACATTTTTACACGTTTTAATGCTATGGCCTGTCTTGATGTGCTATTTTATGCTGTTTTGAGGTGTTTAAAGCCCTTTTTGGGACATGCCACTTTTTTACATTTTTGCCATACTATAGCCTTGCTTCTTGGGTCATTTTTTCGACATTCGTCATTATGG
This sequence comes from Plectropomus leopardus, assembly GCF_026936395.1. Taxonomy (NCBI): domain Eukaryota; kingdom Metazoa; phylum Chordata; class Actinopteri; order Perciformes; family Serranidae; genus Plectropomus; species Plectropomus leopardus. The sequence goes on from NC_142182.1 coordinate 4,317,952, forward strand.
TGTTTCTGGCCATTTTTGCACGTTTTAATGCTATGGCGTGTATAAGTATGCTATTTTATGCTGCTTTGAGGTGTTTAAAGCCCTTTTTGGGACATGCCACTTTTTGACATTTTGCCATACTATAGCCTTGCTGTTTTGGTCATGTTTTCAAGATGCAATATTATGGTGTCTTTGGCCATTTTTGCACGTTTTAATGCTATGGCGTGTCGTAGTATGCTATTTTATGCTGTTTTGAGGTGTTTAAAGCCCTTTTTGGGACATGCCACTTTTTGACATTTTGCCATACTATAGCCTTGCTGTTTTGGTCATTTTTGCGACATGCAACATTACGGTGTTTTTGCACATTTTTGCACGTTTTAATGCTATGGCGTGTCTTAGTATGCTATTTTATGCTGTTTTGAGGTGTTTAAAGCCCTTTTTGGGACATGCCACTTTTTGACATTTTGCCATACTATAGCCTTGCTGTTTTGGTCATTTTTGCGACATTCATCATTATGGTGTTTTTGGACATTTTTGCACGTTTTAATGCTATGGCGTGTCTTAGTATGCTATTTTATGCTGTTTTGAGGTGTTTAAAGCCCTTTTTGGGACATGCCACTTTTTGACATTTTGCCATACTATAGCCTTGCTGTTTTGGTCATTTTTGCGACATGCAACATTATGGTGTCTTTGGCCATTTTTGCACGTTTTAATGCTATGGCGTGTCTTAGTATGCTATTTTATGCTGTTTTGAGGTGATTAAAGCCCTTTTTGGGACATGCCATTTTTCGACATTTTGCCATACTATAGCCTTGCTGTTTTGGTCATTTTTGCGACATGCAACATTATGGTGTTTTTGGACATTTTTGCACATTTGAATGCTATGGCCTATCTTGATATGCCATTTGATGCTGTTTTGAGGTGTTTAAAGCCCTTTTTGGGACATGCCACTTTTTGACATTTTGCCATACTATAGCCTTGCTTTTTTGGTCATTTTTACGACATTCATCATTATGGTGTCTTTGGCCATTTTTGCACGTTTTAATGCTATGGCGTGTCGTAGTATGATATTTTATGCTGTTTTGAGGTGTTTAAAGCCCTTTTTGGGACATGCCACTTTTTGACATTTTGCCATAGTATAGCCTTGCTATTTTGGTCATTTTTTTGATATGCAACATAATGGTGTTTTTGGACATTTTTACACATTTTAATGCTATGGCGTGTCTTAGTATGCTATTTTATGCTGTTTTGAGGTGTTTAAAGCCCTTTTTGGGACATGTCATTTTTTGACATTTTGCCATACTATAGCCTTGCTGTTTTGGTCATGTTTTCAAGATGCAATATTATGGTGTTTTTGGACATTTTTTGCACGTTTTAATGCTATGGCGTGTCGTAGTATGCTATTTTATGCTGTTTTGAGGTGTTTAAAGCCCTTTTTGGGACATGCCACTTTTTGACATTTTGCCATACTATAGCCTTGCTGTTTTGGTCATTTTTGCGACATTCATCATTATGGTGTTTTTGGACATTTTTGCACGTTTTAATGCTATGGCGCGTGTCAGTATGCTATTTCATGCTGTTTTCAGGTGTTTTTTGCTCTTTTTATGAAATGCCACTTTTTGACATTTTTGCCATACTGTAGCCTTGCTTTTTTGGTCATTTTTTCGACATGTTGTTTTATTGTGTTTTTGCCCATTTTTGCACATTGTAATGCTATGGCGCGTCTCATTACGCTATTTTATGCTGTTCTGAAGTGTTTTCAGCTGTTTTTATGACATGACATTTTTTGACATTTGTCTTGCTCTATTATGGTGATTTTGACCATTTTTGCATGTTTTAACGTTATGGCCTGTGTCAGTATGCTATTTCATGCCGTTTTTGACAAGAGGGAACTGGAACTGAACCCAAATGCACAACACCAGATTTAAAAAACATCAAAATAAACTTTATTTTTTAAGGTAGCAGAAAAGTCTTTACACAGGGCAGATGCAAAAGTCAAAATCACTCCGAAGAGGAAGAAAAAGTAATAAGAAAAATCTCTCTGACGAGGAAACAAAGTATCAACAACAAATCACTCTGACGAACTATGACGTAAACAAGAGTCTAACAAATCATCAAATAAAAATAGGTTCCAAAACTGAACAATATGAATGAGCGAGACACAACAAATCTTGACTTGGGCATGAATATGGCATTGGTCCACTGGCAGACGAGACAAGACGATCTGGCACAGGACATAGGGAGACGCTAACTATATATACACAAGGTAAGGGGAAAAAAAGGTGGACACAGTGAGGGCGGGGCCAACAAGCACACTGGCGGGAAAACACACAAAGGGAGGAAGTGGGTAACCTGAAACCAGAGGAGAGTTAGGATTTCAAAATAAAAAAGGAAATCAACATCGACAACATAGACACAAGACAAAAAACAACTTAACACAATTTCCTTGACATGACAGTTTTGTGGTGTTTTCAGCTGTTTTTATGACATGCCACTTTTTGACGTTTTTGCCATACTATAGCCTTGCTTTTTTGGTCATTTTTTCGAAATGCTATTTTATGGTGTTTTAGTCCAATTTTGCACTTTTGAATGCTATGGCACGTCTGAGTATGCTATTTCATGCTGTTTCGAGGTGTTTTCAGCTGTTTTTATGACATGCCATTTTTTGACATTTTTGCCATACTATAGCCTTGCTGTTTTGGTCATTTTTGCAACATTCATCATTATGGTGTTTTTGGACATTTTTGCACGTTTTAATGCTATGGCGTGTCTTAGTATGCTATTTTATGCTGTGTTGAGGTGTTTAAAGCCCTTTTTAGGACATGCCACTTTTTGATATTTTTGCCATACTATAGCCTTGCTTCTTTGGTCATTTTTGTGAAATGCAACATTATGGTGTTTTTGCACATTTTTGCATGTTTTAATGCTATGGCGTGTCTTAGTATGCTATTTTATGCTGTTTTGAGGTGTTTAAAGCCCTTTTTGGGACATGCCACTTTTTGACATTTTGCCATACTATAGCCTTGCTGTTTTGGTCATGTTTTCAAGATGCAATATTATGGTGTCTTTGGCCATTTTTGCACGTTTTAATGCTATGGCGTGTCGTAGTATGCTATTGTATGCTGTTTTGAGGTGTTTAAAGCCCTTTTTGGGACATGCCACTTTTTGACATTTTGCCATACTATAGCCTTGCTGTTTTGGTCATTTTTGCGACGTTCGTCATTATGGTGTTTTTGGACATTTTTGCACGTTTTAATGCTATGGCGTGTCGTAGTATGCTATTTTATGCTGTTTTGAGGTGATTAAAGCCCTTTTTGGGACATGCCACTTTTTGACATTTTGCCATACTATAGCCTTGCTGTTTTGGTCATTTGTTTGATATGCAACATAATGGTGTTTTTGGACATTTTTACACGTTTTAATGCTATGGCGTGTCTTAGTATGCTATTTTATGCTGTTTTGAGGTGTTTAAAGCCCTTTTTGGGACATGCCACTTTTTGACATTTTGCCATACTATAGCCTTGCTGTTTTGGTCATTTTTGCGACGTTCGTCATTATGGTGTTTTTGGACATTTTTGCAAGTTTTAATGCTATGGCGTGTCGTAGTATGCTATTTTATGCTGTTTTGAGGTGATTAAAGCCCTTTTTGGGACATGCCATTTTTCGACAATTTGCCATACTATAGCCTTGCTGTTTTGGTCATTTTTTTGATATGCAACATAATGGTGTTTTTGGACATTTTTACACGTTTTAATGCTATGGCGTGTCTTAGTATGCTATTTTATGCTGTTTTGAGGTGTTTAAAGCCCTTTTTGGGACATGCCACTTTTTGACATTTTGCCATACTATAGCCTTGCTGTTTTGGTCATGTTTTCAAGATGCAATATTATGGTGTCTTTGGCCATTTTTGCACGTTTTAATGCTATGCCGTGTCGTAGTATGCTATTTTATGCTGTTTTGACGTGTTTAAAGCCCTTTTTGGGACATGCCACTTTTTGACATTTTGCCATACTATAGCCTTGCTGTTTTGGTCATTTTATGACGTTAAGTCATTATGGTGTTTTTGGACATTTTTGCAAGTTTGAATGCTATGGCGTGTCGTAGTATGCTATTTTATGCTGTTTCGAGGTGTTTAAAGCCCTTTTTGGGACATGCCACTTTTTGACATTTTGCCATACTATAGCCTTGCTGTTTTGGTCATTTTTGCGACATGCAACATAATGGTGTTTTTGGACATTTTTGCACGTTTTAATGCTATGGCGTGTCTTAGTATGCTATTTTATGCTGTTTTGAGGTGTTTAAAGCCCTTTTTGGGACATGCCACTTTTTGACATTTTGCCATAGTATAGCCTTGCTGTTTTGGTCATTTTCGCGACATGCAACATTATGGTGTTTTTGGCCATTTTTGCACGTTTTAATGCTATGGCGTGTCTTAGTATGCTATTTTATGCTGTTTTGAGGTGTTTAAAGCCCTTTTTGGGACATGCCACTTTTTGACATTTTGCCATACTATAGCCTTGCTGTTTTGGTCATGTTTTCAAGATGCAATATTATGGTGTCTTTGGCCATTTTTGCACGTTTTAATGCTATGGCGTGTCGTAGTATGCTATTGTATGCTGTTTTGAGGTGTTTAAAGCCCTTTTTGGGACATGCCACTTTTTGACATTTTGCCATACTATAGCCTTGCTGTTTTGGTCATTTTTATGACGTTAAATCATTATGGTGTTTTTGGACATTTTTGCACGTTTTAATGCTATGGCGTGTCGTAGTATGCTATTTTATGCTGTTTTGAGGTGATTAAAGCCCTTTTTGGGACTTGCCATTTTTCGACATTTTGCCATACTATAGCCTTGCTGTTTTGGTCATTTGTTTGATATGCAACATAATGGTGTTTTTGGACATATTTACACGTTTTAATGCTATGGCGTGTCTTAGTATGCTATTTTATGCTGTTTTGAGGTGTTTAAAGCCCTTTTTGGGACATGCCACTTTTTGACATTTTGCCATACTATAGCCTTGCTGTTTTGGTCATTTTTGCGACGTTCGTCATTATGGTGTTTTTGGACATTTTTGCACGTTTTAATGCTATGGCGTGTCGTAGTATGCTATTTTATGCTGTTTTGAGGTGATTAAAGCCCTTTTTGGGACATGCCATTTTTCGACAATTTGCCATACTATAGCCTTGCTGTTTTGGTCATTTTTTTGATATGCAACATAATGGTGTTTTTGGACATTTTTACACGTTTTAATGCTATGGCATTTCTTAGTGTGCTATTTTATGCTGTTTTGAGGTGTTTAAAGCCCTTTTTGGGACATGCCACTTTTTGACATTTTGCCATACTATAGCCTTGCTGTTTTGGTCATGTTTTCAAGATGCAATATTATGGTGTCTTTGGCCATTTTTGCACGTTTTAATGCTATGCCGTGTCGTAGTATGCTATTTTATGCTGTTTTGACGTGTTTAAAGCCCTTTTTGGGACATGCCACTTTTTGACATTTTGCCATACTATAGCCTTGCTGTTTTGGTCATTTTTGCGACATGCAACATAATGGTGTTTTTGGACATTTTTACACGTTTTAATGCTATGGCGTGTCTTAGTATGCTATTTTATGCTGTTTTGAGGTGTTTAAAGCCCTTTTTGGGACATGCCACTTTTTGACATTTTGCCATACTATAGCCTTGCTGTTTTGGTCATTTTTGCGACATTCGTCATTATGGTGTTTTTGCACATTTTTGCACGTTTGAATGCTATGGCGTGTCTTAGTATGCTATTTTATGCTGTTTTGAGGTGTTTAAAGCCCTTTTTGGGACATGCCATTTTTTGACATTTTGCCATACTATAGCCTTGCTGTTTTGGTCATTTTTTTGATATGCAACATAATGGTGTTTTTGGACATTTTTACACGTTTTAATGCTATGGCGTGTCTTAGTATGCTATTTTATGCTGTTTTGAGGTGATTAAAGCCCTTTTTGGGACATGCCACTTTTTGACATTTTGCCATACTATAGCCTTGCTGTTTTGGTCATTTTTGCGACGTTCGTCATTATGGTGTTTTTGGACATTTTTGCACGTTTTAATGCTATGGCGTGTATAAGTATGCTATTGTATGCTGTTTTGAGGTTTGTAAAGCCCTTTTTGGGACATGCCATTTTTTGACATTTTTGCCATACTATAGCCTTGCTTGTTTTGGTCATTTTTTTCGACATGCTATATTATGGTATTTTTGGCCATTTTTGCACGTTTGAATGCTACGGCGCGTATAAGTAAGCTATTTTATGCTATTTTGAGGTGTTTAAAGCCCTTTTTGGGACATGCCATTGTTTGACATTTTGCCATACTATAGCCTTGCTGTTTTGGTCATTTTTTTCGACATTCGTCATTCTGGTGTTTTTGGCCATTTTTGCACATTTGAATGCTACGGCGTGTCTTAGTATGCTATTTTATGCTGTGTTGAGGTGTTTAAAGCCCTTTTTGGGACATGCCATTTTTTGACATTTTGCCATACTATAGCCTTGCTGTTTTGGTCATTTTTTTGATATGCAACATAATGGTGTTTTTGGACATTTTTACACGTTTTAATGCTATGGCGTGTCTTAGTATGCTATTTTATGCTGTTTTGAGGTTTTTAAAGCCCTTTTTGGGACATACCAGTTTTTGACATTTTGCCATACTATAGCCTTGCTGTTTTGGTCATTTTTTTGATATGCGACATTATGGTGTTTTTGGCCATTTTTGCACGTTTTAATGCTATGCCGTGTATAAGTATGCTATTTGATGCTGTTTTGAGGTGTTTAAAGCCCTTTTTGGGACATGCCACTTTTTGACATTTTTTCCATACTATAGCCTTGCTGTTTTGGTTATTTTTACGACATGCAACATTATGGTGTTTTTGGACATTTTTGCACGTTTTAATGCTATGGCGTGTCTCAGTGTGCTATTTTATGCTGTTTTGAGGTGTTTAAAGCCCTTTTTGGGACATGCCACATTTTGACATTTTTGCCATAGTATAGCCTTGCTTCTTTGGTCATTTTTGTGAAATGCAACATTATGGTGTTTTTGCACATTTTTGCATGTTTTAATGCTATGGCGTGTCTTTGTATGCTATTTTATGCTGTTTTGAGGTGTTTAAAGCCTTTTTTGGGACATGCCACTTTTTGACATTTTGCCATACTATAGCCTTGCTGTTTTGGTAATGTTTTCAAGATGCAATATTATGGTGTCTTTGGCCATTTTTGCACGTTTTAATGCTATGGCGTGTCTTAGTATGCTATTTTATGCTGTTTCGAGGTGTTTAAAGCCCTTTTTGGGACATGCCACTTTTTGACATTTTGCCATACTATAGCCTTGCTGTTTTGGTCATTTTTGCGACATTCGTCATTATGGTGTTTTTGCACATTTTTGCACGTTTGAATGCTATGGCGTGTCTTAGTATGCTATTTTATGCTGTTTTGAGGTGTTTAAAGCACTTTTTGGGACACACCATTTTTTGACATTTTTGCCATACTATAGCCTTGCTTTTTGGGTCAATTTATCAACATGCTATATTTTGGTATTTTTTGGCAGTTTTTGCAGGTTTTAATGCCATGGCGTAACCCAGGATGCTATTTCATGCTTTTTGGAAGTATTTAAACCACTTTTGGGACACACCATTTTTTGACATTTTTGCCATACTATAGCCTTGCTTTTTGGGTCAATTTATCAACATGCTATATTTTGGTATTTTTTGGCAGTTTTTGCAGGTTTTAATGCCATGGCGTAACCCAGGATGCTATTTCATGCTGTTTTGAAGTATTTAAAGCACTTTTTGGGACACACCATTTTTTGACATTTTTGCCATACTATAGCCTTGCTTTTTGGGTCATTTTTTTGACGTGCTATATTTTGGTATTTTTTGGCAGTTTTTGCAGGTTTTAATGCCATGGCGTAACCCAGGACGCTATTTCATGCTGTTTTGAGGTGTTTAAAGCTGTTTTTGGGACATGCCATTTTTTGACATTTTTGCCATACTATAGCCTTGCTTCCTTGGTCATTTTTACGACATGCAACATTATGTTGTTTTTGGACATTTTTACACATTTGCGTGCTATGGCGTGTCTTAGTATGCTATTTTATGCTGTTTTGAGGTTTTTAAAGCCCTTTTTGGGACATACCAGTTTTTGACATTTTGCCATACTATAGCCTTGCTGTTTTGGTCATTTTTTTGATATGCGACATTATGGTGTTTTTGGCCATTTTGCACGCTTTAATGCTATGGCGTGTATAAGTATGCTATTTGATGCTGTTTTGAGGTGTTTAAAGCCCTTTTTGGGACATGCCACTTTTTGACATTTTTTCCATACTATAGCCTTGCTGTTTTGGTTATTTTTACGACATGCAACATTATGGTGTTTTTGGACATTTTTGCACGTTTTAATGCTATGGCGTGTCTCAGTGTGCTATTTTATGCTGTTTTGAGGTGTTTAAAGCCCTTTTTGGGACATGCCACATTTTGACATTTTTGCCATAGTATAGCCTTGCTTCTTTGGTCATTTTTGTGAAATGCAACATTATGGTGTTTTTGCACATTTTTGCATGTTTTAATGCTATGGCGTGTCTTTGTATGCTATTTTATGCTGTTTTGAGGTGTTTAAAGCCTTTTTTGGGACATGCCACTTTTTGACATTTTGCCATACTATAGCCTTGCTGTTTTGGTCATTTTCGCGACATTCATCATTATGGTGTTTTTGGACATTTTTGCATGTTTTAATGCTATGGTGCGTCGTAGTATGCTATTTTATGCTGTTTTGAGGTGTTTAAAGCCCTTTTTGGGACATGCCACTTTTTGACATTTTGCCATACTATAGCCTTGCTGTTTTGGTAATGTTTTCAAGATGCAATATTATGGTGTCTTTGGCCATTTTTGCACGTTTTAATGCTATGGCGTGTCTTAGTATGCTATTTTATGCTGTTTCGAGGTGTTTAAAGCCCTTTTTGGGACATGCCACTTTTTGACATTTTGCCATACTATAGCCTTGCTGTTTTGGTCATTTTTGCGACATTCGTCATTATGGTGTTTTTGCACATTTTTGCACGTTTGAATGCTATGGCGTGTCTTAGTATGCTATTTTATGCTGTTTTGAGGTGTTTAAAGCACTTTTTGGGACATGCCACTTTTTGACATTTTTGCCATAGTATAGCCTTGCTTCTTTGGTCATTTTTGTGACATGCAAAATTATGGTGTTTTTGGACATTTTTGCACATTTGAATGCTATGGCCTATCTTGATATGCTATTTTATGCTGTTTTGAGGAGTTTAAAGCCCTTTTTGGGACATGCCACTTTTTGACATTTTTGCCATACTATAGCCTTGCTGTTTTGGTCATGTTTTCAAGATGCAATATTATGGTGCCTTTGGCCATTTTTGCACGTTTTAATGCTATGCCGTGTCGTAGTATGCTATTTCATGCTGTTTTGAGGTGTTTAAAGCCCTTTTTGGGACATGCCACTTTTTGACATTTTTTCCATACTATAGCCTTGCTGTTTTGGTCATTTTTGCGACATTCATCATTATGGTGTTTTTGGACATTTTTGCACGTTTTAATGCTATGGCGTGTCTCAGTGTGCTATTTTATGCTGTTTTGAGGTGTTTAAAGCCCTTTTTGGGACATGCCACATTTTGACATTTTTGCCATAGTATAGCCTTGCTTCTTTGGTCATTTTTGTGAAATGCAACATTATGGTGTTTTTGCACATTTTTGCATGTTTTAATGCTATGGCGTGTCTTTGTATGCTATTTTATGCTGTTTTGAGGTGTTTAAAGCCTTTTTTGGGACATGCCACTTTTTGACATTTTGCCATACTATAGCCTTGCTGTTTTGGTCATTTTCGCGACATTCATCATTATGGTGTTTTTGGACATTTTTGCATGTTTTAATGCTATGGTGTGTCGTAGTATGCTATTTTATGCTGTTTTGAGGTGTTTAAAGCCCTTTTTGGGACATGCCACTTTTTGACATTTTGCCATACTATAGCCTTGCTGTTTTGGTCATTTTTGCGACATTCGTCATTATGGTGTTTTTGCACATTTTTGCACGTTTGAATGCTATGGCGTGTCTTAGTATGCTATTTTATGCTGTTTTGAGGTGTTTAAAGCACTTTTTGGGACATGCCACTTTTTGACATTTTTGCCATAGTATAGCCTTGCTTCTTTGGTCATTTTTGTGACATGCAACATTATGGTGTTTTTGGACATTTTTGCACATTTGAATGCTATGGCCTATCTTGATATGCTATTTTATGCTGTTTTGAGGAGTTTAAAGCCCTTTTTGGGACATGCCACTTTTTGACATTTTTGCCATACTATAGCCTTGCTGTTTTGGTCATGTTTTCAAGATGCAATATTATGGTGCCTTTGGCCATTTTTGCACGTTTTAATGCTATGCCGTGTCGTAGTATGCTATTTCATGCTGTTTTGAGGTGTTTAAAGCCCTTTTTGGGACATGCCACTTTTTGACATTTTGCCATACTATAGCCTTGCTGTTTTGGTCATTTTCGCAACGTTCGTCATTATGGTGTTTTTGGACATTTTTGCAAGTTTTAATGCTATGGCGTGTCGTAGTATGCTATTTTATGCTGTTTTGAGGTGATTAAAGCCCTTTTTGGGACATGCCATTTTTCGACATTTTGCCATACTATAGCCTTGCTGTTTTGGTCATTTTTTTGATATGCAACATAATGGTGTTTTTGGACATTTTTACACGTTTGAATGCTATGGCGTGTCTTAGTATGCTATTTTATGCTGTTTTGAGGTGTTTAAAGCCCTTTTTGGGACATGCCACTTTTTGACATTTTGCCATACTATAGCCTTGCTGTTTTGGTCATGTTTTCAAGATGCAATATTATGGTGTCTTTGGCCATTTTTGCACGTTTTAATGCTATGCCGTGTCGTAGTATGCTATTTTATGCTGTTTTGAGGTGTTTAAAGCCCTTTTTGGGACATGCCACTTTTTGACATTTTGCCATACTATAGCCTTGCTGTTTTGGTCATTTTTGCGACGTTTGTCATTATGGTGTTTTTGGCCATTTTTGCAAGTTTTAATGCTATGGCGTGTCGTAGTATGCTATTTTATGCTGTTTTGAGGTGTTTAAAGCCCTTTTTGGGACATGCCACTTTTTGACATTTTGCCATACTATAGCCTTGCTGTTTTGGTCATTTTTGCGACATGCAACATAATGGTGTTTTTGGACATCTTTACACGTTTTAATGCTATGGCGTGTCTTAGTATGCTATTTTATGCTGTTTTGAGGCGTTTAAAGCCCTTTTTGGGACATGCCACTTTTTGACATTTTTTCCATACTATAGCCTTGCTGTTTTGGTTATTTTTACGACATGCAACATTATGGTGTTTTTGGACATTTTTGCACGTTTTAATGCTATGGCGTGTCTCAGTGTGCTATTTTATGCTGTTTTGAGGTGTTTAAAGCCCTTTTTGGGACATGCCACATTTTGACATTTTTGCCATAGTATAGCCTTGCTTCTTTGGTCATTTTTGTGAAATGCAACATTATGGTGTTTTTGCACATTTTTGCATGTTTTAATGCTATGGCGTGTCTTTGTATGCTATTTTATGCTGTTTTGAGGTGTTTAAAGCCTTTTTTGGGACATGCCACTTTTTGACATTTTGCCATACTATAGCCTTGCTGTTTTGGTCATTTTCGCGACATTCATCATTATGGTGTTTTTGGACATTTTTGCATGTTTTAATGCTATGGTGCGTCGTAGTATGCTATTTTATGCTGTTTTGAGGTGTTTAAAGCCCTTTTTGGGACATGCCACTTTTTGACATTTTGCCATACTATAGCCTTGCTGTTTTGGTAATGTTTTCAAGATGCAATATTATGGTGTCTTTGGCCATTTTTGCACGTTTTAATGCTATGGCGTGTCTTAGTATGCTATTTTATGCTGTTTCGAGGTGTTTAAAGCCCTTTTTGGGACATGCCACTTTTTGACATTTTGCCATACTATAGCCTTGCTGTTTTGGTCATTTTTGCGACATTCGTCATTATGGTGTTTTTGCACATTTTTGCACGTTTGAATGCTATGGCGTGTCTTAGTATGCTATTTTATGCTGTTTTGAGGTGTTTAAAGCACTTTTTGGGACACACCATTTTTTGACATTTTTGCCATACTATAGCCTTGCTTTTTGGGTCAATTTATCAACATGCTATATTTTGGTATTTTTTGGCAGTTTTTGCAGGTTTTAATGCCATGGCGTAACCCAGGATGCTATTTCATGCTGTTTTGAAGTATTTAAAGCACTTTTTGGGACACACCATTTTTTGACATTTTTGCCATACTATAGCCTTGCTTTTTGGGTCAATTTATCAACATGCTATATTTTGGTATTTTTTGGCAGTTTTTGCAGGTTTTAATGCCATGGCGTAACCCAGGATGCTATTTCATGCTGTTTTGAAGTATTTAAAGCACTTTTTGGGACACACCATTTTTTGACATTTTGCCATACTATAGCCTTGCTTTTTGGGTCATTTTTTTGACGTGCTATATTTTGGTATTTTTTGGCAGTTTTTGCAGGTTTTAATGCCATGGCGTAACCCAGGACGCTATTTCATGCTGTTTTGAGGTGTTTAAAGCTGTTTTTGGGACATGCCATTTTTTGACATTTTTGCCATACTATAGCCTTGCTTCCTTGGTCATTTTTACGACATGCAACATTATGTTGTTTTTGGACATTTTTACACATTTGCGTGCTATGGCGTGTCTTAGTATGCTATTTTATGCTGTTTTGAGGTTTTTAAAGCCCTTTTTGGGACATACCAGTTTTTGACATTTTGCCATACTATAGCCTTGCTGTTTTGGTCATTTTTTTGATATGCGACATTATGGTGTTTTTGGCCATTTTTGCACGTTTTAATGCTATGGCGTGTATAAGTATGCTATTTGATGCTGTTTTGAGGTGTTTAAAGCCCTTTTTGGGACATGCCACTTTTTGACATTTTTTCCATACTATAGCCTTGCTGTTTTGGTTATTTTTACGACATGCAACATTATGGTGTTTTTGGACATTTTTGCACGCTTTAATGCTATGGCGTGTCTCAGTGTGCTATTTTATGCTGTTTTGAGGTGTTTAAAGCCCTTTTTGGGACATGCCACATTTTGACATTTTTGCCATAGTATAGCCTTGCTTCTTTGGTCATTTTTGTGAAATGCAACATTATGGTGTTTTTGCACATTTTGCATGTTTTAATGCTATGGCGTGTCTTTGTATGCTATTTTATGCTGTTTTGAGGTGTTTAAAGCCTTTTTTGGGACATGCCACTTTTTGACATTTTGCCATACTATAGCCTTGCTGTTTTGGTCATTTTCGCGACATTCATCATTATGGTGTTTTTGGACATTTTTGCATGTTTTAATGCTATGGTGCGTCGTAGTATGCTATTTTATGCTGTTTTGAGGTGTTTAAAGCCCTTTTTGGGACATGCCACTTTTTGACATTTTGCCATACTATAGCCTTGCTGTTTTGGTAATGTTTTCAAGATGCAATATTATGGTGTCTTTGGCCATTTTTGCACGTTTTAATGCTATGGCGTGTCTTAGTATGCTATTTTATGCTGTTTCGAGGTGTTTAAAGCCCTTTTTGGGACATGCCACTTTTTGACATTTTGCCATACTATAGCCTTGCTGTTTTGGTCATTTTGCGACATTCGTCATTATGGTGTTTTTGCACATTTTTGCACGTTTGAATGCTATGGCGTGTCTTAGTATGCTATTTTATGCTGTTTTGAGGTGTTTAAAGCACTTTTTGGGACATGCCACTTTTGACATTTTTGCCATAGTATAGCCTTGCTTCTTTGGTCATTTTGTGACATGCAAAATTATGGTGTTTTTGGACATTTTGCACGTTTGAATGCTATGGCCTATCTTGATATGCTATTTTATGCTGTTTTGAGGAGTTTAAAGCCCTTTTTGGGACATGCCACTTTTTGACATTTTTGCCATACTATAGCCTTGCTGTTTTGGTCATGTTTTCAAGATGCAATATTATGGTGCCTTTGGCCATTTTTGCACGTTTTAATGCTATGCCGTGTCGTAGTATGCTATTTCATGCTGTTTTGAGGTGTTTAAAGCCCTTTTTGGGACATGCCACTTTTTGACATTTTTTCCATACTATAGCCTTGCTGTTTTGGTCATTTTTGCGACATTCATCATTATGGTGTTTTTGGACATTTTTGCACGTTTTAATGCTATGGCGTGTCTCAGTGTGCTATTTTATGCTGTTTTGAGGTGTTTAAAGCCCTTTTTGGGACATGCCACATTTTGACATTTTTGCCATAGTATAGCCTTGCTTCTTTGGTCATTTTTGTGAAATGCAACATTATGGTGTTTTTGCACATTTTTGCATGTTTTAATGCTATGGCGTGTCTTTGTATGCTATTTTATGCTGTTTTGAGGTGTTTAAAGCCTTTTTTGGGACATGCCACTTTTTGACATTTTGCCATACTATAGCCTTGCTGTTTTGGTCATTTTCGCGACATTCATCATTATGGTGTTTTTGGACATTTTTGCATGTTTTAATGCTATGGTGTGTCGTAGTATGCTATTTTATGCTGTTTTGAGGTGTTTAAAGCCCTTTTTGGGACATGCCACTTTTTGACATTTTGCCATACTATAGCCTTGCTGTTTTGGTCATTTTTGCGACATTCGTCATTATGGTGTTTTTGCACATTTTTGCACGTTTGAATGCTATGGCGTGTCTTAGTATGCTATTTTATGCTGTTTTGAGGTGTTTAAAGCACTTTTTGGGACATGCCACTTTTTGACATTTTTGCCATAGTATAGCCTTGCTTCTTTGGTCATTTTTGTGACATGCAACATTATGGTGTTTTTGGACATTTTTGCACATTTGAATGCTATGGCCTATCTTGATATGCTATTTTATGCTGTTTTGAGGAGTTTAAAGCCCTTTTTGGGACATGCCACTTTTTGACATTTTTGCCATACTATAGCCTTGCTGTTTTGGTCATGTTTTCAAGATGCAATATTATGGTGTCTTTGGCCATTTTTGCACGTTTTAATGCTATGCCGTGTCGTAGTATGCTATTTTATGCTGTTTTGAGGTGTTTAAAGCCCTTTTTGGGACATGCCACTTTTTGACATTTTGCCATACTATAGCCTTGCTGTTTTGGTCATTTTTGCGACGTTTGTCATTATGGTGTTTTTGGCCATTTTTGCAAGTTTTAATGCTATGGCGTGTCGTAGTATGCTATTTTATGCTGTTTTGAGGTGTTTAAAGCCCTTTTTGGGACATGCCACTTTTTGACATTTTGCCATACTATAGCCTTGCTGTTTTGGTCATTTTTGCGACATGCAACATAATGGTGTTTTTGGACATCTTTACACGTTTTAATGCTATGGCGTGTCTTAGTATGCTATTTTATGCTGTTTTGAGGCGTTTAAAGCCCTTTTTGGGACATGCCACTTTTTGACATTTTGCCATACTATAGCCTTGCTGTTTTGGTCATTTTTGCGACATGCATCATTATGGTGTTTTTGCACATTTTTGCACGTTTTAATGCTATGGCGTGTCTTAGTATGCTATTTTATGCTGTTTTGAGGTGTTTAAAGCCCTTTTTGGGACATGCCATTTTTTGACATTTTTGCCATGCTTCTTTGGTCATTTTTGCGACATGCAACATTATGGTGTTTTTGGACATTTTTGCACATTTGAATGCTATGGCATTTCTTAGGACGTTTTTTGATGCTGTTTTGAGGTGTTCAAAGCTCTTTTCATGACATGCCATTTTTGACATTTTTGCCATACTATAACCTTGCTTTTTTGGTCATTTTTTCGACATGGTATATTATGGTGTTTTTGGCCATTTTTGCACATTTGAATGCTATGGCCTGTCTTAGCATGCTTTGTTATGCTGTTTTCAGCTGCTTTTATGACATGCCATGTTTTGCACAGTATGACACATCTCTACAAGCTAAAATGAGTGGTTTTCAGCCGTTTTTACGATAGGCCAAAATTTTTTGGACATGCTAAATTATGAAGTTTTTGGACTTTTTTGGCCTCCATTTTCACTTTGTACACTATGCTGCATCGTTACAAGCTGAAATAAGTTTTCAGCCATTCTGACGACGGGTCAAAATTTGACATTTTTCGACATACAATACTGTGGCATTTTTGGGCATTTTTTGGATATGCTAAATTACAAAGTTTTTGGACTTTTGTGGCCTTCATACCCACTTTGTACAGTGTGACGTGTTTCTACAAGCTATAATATGTTGTTTTTTAGCCATTTTTACAACAGGTCAAAATTTGACATTTTTCGACATTTCGTCATACTATACCTATGGTGTTTTTGGTCATTTTTTCAACATGCAAAATTAAGTTTTTTTGGCCTTTTTTGGCTTTTCATTTACACTTTGTAAATCATTGCGCTTCTCTAAAAGCTATTATATCGTCTTTAGGCATTTTTTTGTTGTCAAAATTTGATGTTTCAACATACCACACTATGACGTTTTTGAACTTTATTTCCACTTTTTATACTATGACACGAATCTTCAAGCTACTATGTCGTTTTCAGGCATTTGTATGACATGACAAAATTTGACATTTTTCGACATTGCATTTTTTGGTCGTTTTTTAACATACCATATTATGGCGTTTGTAACATTCTATACTATGGCGTGTCACGGCACATTATTTCATGCAGTTTTCAGCTGTTTTTGGGACACGTCATATTTTGACATATTTCACCATATTATAGTATGGCATTTTTGGGTGTTTTTTCGACATGCTTTATCATGGTGTTTTTGGTCGTTTTTGCAACATTCTCTGTATAGCGTGGCTCAGCATGCTATTTCACGCAGTTTTCAGTTGTGCCATATTTTGACATTTTTTGCCATACTATAGTATTGTATTTTCGGACATCTTTTCGACATGCTTTATTTTGGTGCTTTTGGCATTTCTGCAACATCCAACCAACCCTGAGCCCCAACAATGGCTCAGGGACTGTCTGAACACATAGAAGATCCCACAAGATAGGATAGTTGGGAAGATCAGTACAGGTTTATCAATGAAACAAAACCAAAATGCATAACCAAAGAGGGGTTGGAGATCCCGGCCAAAACAAATATAAAATTGGAAATCGCTGGCCGTCGGACCCAGCTCATCCCCCTTAACAAAAGACCCTAGAAAACAATAACTGAAAACAAGACTGCCGGTGATCTCCAACCCCAACTAAAACAACATACAAAAAGGCGAAAACTCAAAACGAACCCATAACTCCAACGGGAAGTGCTGTTACGGCTGCTGGGGCTGCGGTGTGGTCGGTAGTAAAAGACTGAGCCCTTCGCATCTCCATCCCCGTCCTTTATTCCTCCCATGACTGGCTCCACCTGAGAAACAGAAGAAAACGGGAGGGGGAGAGAAGGAAAGAGAGAGAGAGGGGGACAGAGAGAGCAAAAACACACCTGCCGGGGTGTGTGATCTTTTTGGACGTTTCTTCGTCATTCTATAGTAAAATATGTCTCAACACCACAGTCCGAGATGTAGCAGGATTTCAGGACAAATTTTAAATCTATTTTTCAACAAACAAACAAAAAACACCAATAAATCTATCTTTTATCTTGTAAAAAATGCTCACCAACCATATTAGCAGAAAAACTTCCCTGCCTTCGAGTTTTGCCTCGTGCGGCCGACTGCACGTGCACAGTAGTGTTCCTCCTGCTGGCCTTTATACTCCTTTTTGTTTTTTAAGGGATGAACTTATGAGCATTGTGCAAATGCAAACATGCTTGTGTGCCATGTATCGTTGTTGAATTCTTCCCAGTTCACTGGAATCACATTTTTACCGCTTTTCACTTAATAAACTTCTCCCAGAGTATCGGAAATTTGTACCTAGCAATCAGTCAGGCCAATCATCATTCAAATACACTAATCCAGATCCCATAAAGCCAAAGATTCCTCCAAAGTTCTCTTAATTCACCATAGAGAACCCTGTAAATGAGGATTAACATTTCAGCACCTCAGATTCCCTCGTATCAAAATCGACGGGTTTTTTAAAATGGATTTTTAGTTAGAAGCCTTAAATAAGCTCTATGATTAAGACAAGCTGAAGAGACAAAGTTTGTTCTATGAAATAAAATGTCAGTAAATACTCCAAACTTTCACGCGTCTTAATAAAAGACAGTTGCCAACAAGGGGCTAACTGAGACGACAGAACGTCATCAAGTCGAGTCGCGACAAACACGGCTTTACAGCCTCGCATTAGTGGCAAAGTGACTGTAAGTTTAAGCCCTGCAATAGCTTTTTACTTCTGGTGATTACATTTATGCTTCAGAAATCCTGACATTGGTGTTTACTTGTGGAGATCATCTCGCTAAACAAAACATGTAAGTATTATAAATGTTTGTTTACACCAGAGCTTATTTTTCGACTACGATCCAAAATCCAATGGAAAAATCCAATAGACTTTTTGACGAGGGCACCAGGGAGACGTTAGTTTCTGGGTTGGCCTACAGAAAAAACGCTATCCACGGGGTACACTCCTGGGTTGTGAGCAAATCATCTACTCAAATGACTTGTGGTCCTTTGTGTTCCACAACCTCCTCAACATCCCTACATGAGTCCTTGTCAGGAAAAACCTGCATGTAGGGCCTAACCAAGCACTTCCTCTAGGCTGGAGAGACACATCAACCAACAATGGTTCAGCAGCAACCCCCACAAACAGATGGGTTTTTTTTTTTTAGATGTCAGGACATCTACAATAAATCAACAAAATTACAGATAACCCAAACTTAAAGAGCGGGTACAAGCTTGCATATGCCTGGAAGATTCCATTGTTCCCCTTTTTTCCCTTAAAACGTCTGCGTAGGTCATTTTCTTTCTAGCTCTCACTTTTTCAATCAGTGGTTTGAACACAGAAGGCAAAATGTTTGTGACAGTTCTTGGGATTTTTTTGTTGTTTCTAGGATTTAGGATGTTTAAGGGATTTTAGAATGTTTCTCAAATTACAGGACGTTTCTAGGATTTTATGATGTCTCTAGGATTACTGGACATTTTGAGGATATTCGGAGGCTTCTTAGATTTTGGGACCTTTCTTGGATATTAGGACATTTCTAGGAATTTAGGGCATTTCTAGGATTTTAGGAGGTTTCTCGGATTTAGGACATTTTTTGGATTTAAGTACGTTTCTAGGATTCTAAGACATTGCTAGGATTTTGGATGTTTTTGGATTTTGGATGTTTCTTGGATTATCGGATGTTTAAGGATTTTAGAAAAGTTTGTGAATTTTTGGATGTTTCTAGGACTTTCGGACATTTCTAGGATTTGGGGACATTTCTAGAATTTTAAAGGTTTCTGGGATAGGATTTTAGGACATTATAGACTTAGTGGTTTAGTTAGGACCTCTGTCAGGGGTGCAGCGATCCTCCACTGGCACTTTTTCTGATAAAGAAGCTCTATTTTGATGCTGTTTTATGCACTCTGGCACCTTAGGTATACTAAAAGTACAAAAACAATTACAAAGTTTTATCACTTTATTTTTATTGTGAACTAGAAAATGGTTGGGGGGCAAGATTTGGCCAAAAGGGTGTAAGTTTAGTATCACTGGGCTACAGCATAGCAGTGGACATGCCTGTGGCCGTCACAGTGTGTGTATGTATAGTGGGATATTTCGTCAATACGAAGGTCCATCTATCAAGGGAGGGGAATGTCCTCTTATCAACATGAGTGTGTTAGGGGCATTCACAGTTAACTTTCCACTGGTCATTCCCCTCGGAGAGTAATTAACAGTGTGAAGCCAACATCAGTGTCCACAGAGCAGGGATTTCTGGGGAACTGCAGGTAGCAAATGAAAGTTTAAGAGTTTAGTATTTTTTAAGTTGGGCTGCATGAAATACAAACCCCAATGCAATTTAATACACTACAAAGACAACATATTTAATGTTTAAACTGATAAACTTAGTTTTTTTCAAATATTCACTAATTTTGAATTAGTGCAACCGTTCCAAAGAAGCTGGGACAGGGGCAACGAAAGACTGGGAAAGTTGAGGGATGCTCAAAAAACACCTGCTGGGATCATTCCACAGGTGAACAGGTTAACTGGAAACAGGTGAGTGTCATGATTTGGTATAGAAGGATCATCCCCGAAAGGGTCAGTCGTTCACAATCAAGGATGGGGCGAGGTTCACCACTTTGTGAACAAATGCCTGAGCAAATAGTCCAACAACGTTTCTTAATGTAAAATTGCAAGGACTTTAGGGATTACATCGCCTACAGTCCATAATATCATCAAAAGATTCAGAGAATCTCTGCACATAAACGGCAAGGCCGAAAACCAACATTGAATGAACGTGACCTTCGATCGCTCAGGCGGCACTGCATTAAAAACCGACATCATTCTCTAAAGGAAATTACCATCTTGGCTCAGGAACGCTTCGGAAAACCATTGTCATTTAACACAGTTCATCACAACATCTACAAGTGCAAGTTAAAACTCTACCATGCAAAGCGAAAGCCATATATCAACAACGCCCAGAAATCATGGAGATTGTGTCCTACGGGCCAAAGAGGAAAAAGACCATCCAGACTGTTATCAGCGCAAAGTTCAAATGCCAGAATCTGTGATGGTATGGGGGTCTGTTAGTGCCCATGGCATGGGTAACTTGGAGCAACATATGCTGCCATTCAAGCAACGTCTTTTTCAGGCTTATTTCAGCAAGACAATGCCAAGCCACATTCTGCATGTGTTACAACAGCGTGGCTTCGTAGTAAAAGAGTGCAGGTACTAGACTGGCCTGCCTGCAGTCCAGACCTGTCTCCCATTGACAATGTGTGGCGCATCATGAAGCGCAAAATATGACAATGGAGACCCCGGACTGTTGAGCAACTGAAGTCGTACATCAAAACCTACAAAACATATACCTACAAAAGTTCAGCAATTTTGTCCTCAGTTCCCAAACGCTTATCAAGTGTTGCTAAAAGGAAAGGTGATGTAACAGAGGTAAACATGCCCCTGTCCCAGCCTTTTTGGAAGGTGTTGCAGACATCAAAATCGAAATGAGTGAATATTTGCAAAAAAACAAAACAAAGTTTATCAGTTTGATCATTAAATATGTTGTCTTTGTAAAGCATCCAACTGAATATAGGTTGAAAAGGATTTGCAAATCATTGCATTCTGTTTTTATTTACGTTTTACACAACGTCCCAACTACATTAGAATTGGGGTTTGCACTCCTCTATAGTCAGTGTATTGTATGTATATATATGGCAATCGGCACGCCCCCTGCTTGCAGAAAGACGGGACTTGCACCCAAATGCTCAGCATTACATTGCTGTATAAAGTGGTCTACCTAACCCTAACCTAATTGTAACCTGAACCCAAAAACAAAGTACTGTAGATGTAAATGTTTCCAGACTTAACACAAAAATTACAGTGGCTCATATTTCTTACATCACAGAATGCAATAAATGTGTTTCCCCCGACAAATCTTTCCACTGTAGATTCATGTTCAATATAATGTGAATGATAGCACTAACCAAATTTGTGGCTCAAATAAAGGTCATCGTCGGAGTTCCTGTATGCAAAACAACAGCATCCAGAAAACACCTCGGTCACACGTTCTCCCCGCTGGCACACAAACTGAACTCTCACTGTTCATCCACCTCCCCCAATGCAAAACAACAGAACTACAGAGTTCAAGCAATACCAACGGGTCCGAGTGGAGGTTAAGATTTGATGACAAGTCTCAAACTAGAGTTCCAAACTTTTAACTCACCAAAAGCTATTATGTGTTTGATAGAAATTAATACATATATTCCTCAAGACAGCTTTAAATTGATATAAATATAAAGCCAAGACATTTCTAATGTTGCAAATAAGTATAACTACTAGCCATGCCACACATATATAATTGCATTAAACTGTAATGCCCTTTTTTAAAGCACCATTTACTTTGGTGTGTCACACAGACAAGTTCATGGTGACCTTGACCACCAGTATCTAACCAGTTCATCCTGGAGTCCAAGTAAACATTTGTGCTAAATTTGAAGAAATTCCTTCAAGGGGCTTTTGAGATATCGTGTTGAGGCATAAAAACGATATTGAAATGAACCCTCGCGCTGTTTGTAAAGCAATGACTTCTTCAATTCATACCATAGATTTCAATAAATTCTTTTTAGTATTGTATTTTTTTTTGTATAATTGTATATTCTACAGTTATTGTGCTTTCCGAAGCGTGATAGCGCAGCTTAATTTAAACAGTCACTTCTTTAGTCTTGCACTACAGGATAAAAAAACAAAAAAACAGGCATCTGACCTTCTCTTTATCAAAATAGTTTATTTAGAAGGCTTTTGTCACAAAAGCAAGACATATCTTGTCTCTAAATGTCCCCGGTCCAACTCTCATACTCCAACTAAAAATGTGACACAAATAAAACATCGGTTTATCACTTAAGAGCTAAGAAGAAAACAAAATGCTGTAGATTAAAAAAAAAAAAAAAAAAAAGAAGCAATACTTCACATCACTGTTGTCTATAATCATACGCTTTAACGAATTTGATGAATTGCTATTATTGTACAAGGTGTGACAGTGAACACTGCCCTAAAACACAGAACGCAGACGAGTCATTGGTTAAACATTGGCCCCCTCTGAACAAAGCCTGGGCTCGTGGTTGCTTACAGGGGCCGAATATGGATGCTCAAGAATTTGTAGATTTTTTACAAAGAAGTGTTGTGAAGCCCTGTAGGCTGTCAGTGCCCTGTCGAGCTGACCCAACAGTCACACCGCTCCGCAAACTAAAGAAAGAAAATGTGAGAGAACGAGACGATAAAAGGGGGCAGAGAAAGACAGAAGACAGAAGTCGATTGAATTGTATAAATCTGTCATTCATCGCACCAGACGAGGAAGATGCTTCCTTTTCACTGAAGGAACAGAGTGAGCAGCAAGTGATCAAGTGCACCTTACTACACTTCTGTGAAGTCTACACTCCAGTCCTGAGATGTCCCTCCCTCACCAAATGCCCTCCGGTTTTTCCATGATGAGGATATCCGCAGACAAGACATTCAAAGACTTTTAAGGGCCGTTAAAGTCGGGCGTATGGGAGTGAACGATGCTCTAGAAAGGAGCAGAGCCAAACCTCTCTGAGGGCAAACAAGCAGAAGATGGTTTTTGTGGTGACCACTTCCTGTTCACTTACACGACAGCCTTTATACATGAACCATACAACATTTTTTACATGTCCATTGAAGGCAGGGGAAAACGCTCAATCCCATGACCCTCACTGTGCCCCGGCTAACGAGGCCGTGCAGGCAGGCAGACGAACAGGCGGGGAGTGGGCTTCCGTTTATTTGGCGGGGATCTTTGCTCGTTTCCTTGCGATGGCGTCTTCCACGGCCTTCAGCTGTTTCAGCAGCTCCTCGCGGCGGGACAGTGTGTTGCTGGGTTTGCCGGAGCCCGAGCCAGCGGCCGAAGCGGAGCCCGGGGCGGCTGGTTTGCCTGATGGCGCCGCTGGGCCTTTCCCAGATGACTTGGGGGGTGGTGACAGAGGACGTTTTCTGCAGAGGTGAGAGGCAAAATTTAGGGACACAGTTTTACTTTTACAAGCAGAAAACACGGCCAAAGACTATAAAATAATTGATGTTGTCATATATATATATATATATATATATATATATATATATATATATATATATATATATATATATATATATATATATATATAGATGCGGGTGGAGATAACACTAATGCTCGCTGCTAGCTTGGTTAGTGAGGTGCATTTACAGCTATTAACTGTGATAATATATTCTGTTCATTTACAACAAACAGACTTAAAAATATCAAAAACGTTACAACAAAATGTTTATAGATGAGCAAAAAAAATATATGTTACAATAAAGCTTTCATGAACTCAAAAATACACTGATACACTGATATAGTGACAGCTACAGCTGCATGTAGGGATGCATGATGATGGATTTTTTGCTGATATCCGATATGTTTATATTTAACTACTCCTTTGCCAATAACTAATACTAATATCAATATCTCAACTTTTTGTCCCACCTAATTGTAGTGATCATCAAGTCTGTTCTGTAGTGGAACTAAGATCATATTATAAATAAATAAGAGAAATAACTTAACTCAGGGTTGATGTTTTGCACATGTTCATTGTCTCAATAAAAAATGTCATTTTGTCATTTTAAAGCCAGTATCTGCCGATACTGATGACACGCTGATATTATCATGCATCCCTAGTCACACCTATACTCTGCTACATCATGGTTATGATACCTAACCAACCATGTCACCGTGATAGTCTTCAAAGGACGGCACTCACCTGTATCTCAAAGCAGCTACTGCTGTAAAATTGGGCATTTTTAAACGGAGGTCTATGGGGATTGGCTGGCTTCTGGAGCCAGCCTCGAGAGGCCATTACAGGAACTGCAGTTTTTGGCTTCCGCATCGGCTGCATTTTTCAGCCGCTTAAGGGTAATGTTACTTAGAACTAAATGAGGAAATTGAAAACGCGGCAACAATAAAATATGAGCTGCGGCAATAAAATGTGGTAGGGCCACTATCCCTTTCGCTTCTCATGGCAATTGCATAATTTAAAGGACAGTGATACTCTTATAATCAACACATCGCACAAAAACTGAATACGTCCTGAATACAAGACTCTCACTCACCTGAGCTTCAGCGCTAGGTGAGTGAGAGCCCTCGTCAGCTTCACTGTCATGCGAGAGGGGGACACGCGCACCGCTTCACGGCTTCACCAACAGACAAGGGAGCAGCCCCACACATTCACCGTTAATTAAGCGAGAAAGAGACACCCTGGAGCGCCCTGAAGCTTCAGCATCAGGTGAGGGAGAGCGCAGTGTGCCTCTGGCAGCTTGACAGCAATTTTGGCACTTTATAGGCCTTGTTTGAAAAATTCAAAAAGTCTAACAGTCATGCAATGGTGGCTTGAGTATTTGTTGAGATTGATGCATAGGCCTTTTTTTGTTTTTGTTTTGTTGTTTTTTTTGCCATAAGGCTTGTTTGTTAATATTTGTATGTATTGTTTTTACATGTTCGAAATAAAGACTCCATTCATTAATTCATAGACAAATTATTACAGACCTACAAACTACTCATTACAACCTGACAAAGCCCTGTGAAACAGAAAGAGAGCATACTAATTCCAATAAATCTAAGATTTAAGACAAACTTATGTATTTATTCCCACAAATATTGAAATGACATTTGTCCTCTGGGAAAAAAAGATTAAAAAAAGAAAGAAATATGCGAATCCCGAAACTGAAAATTGAATACCTACCCAATAAACGAATAATCAAACAGCTGAATATAAGGGTCCATCTCAAATGAATACACACAAAACTGTTTGTTTCTTTTTTTGACCGAATCGTGCATACCTGATACATAATGTGCTGATTCAAATATGCACTTATGTAAAAAAACCCGAATTAATGCACAGCTGGAAATAGTTTAAACAATGTGAAAAGGTTGAAACAAAATTTTTAAGGGTGCACACACATTTAGTAAATCATTATTTTGAAACCACACAGTAGTTGGCAAGGACTTTACACAAATGCATTTACAAATTGCTGGTGCAATTCAATCAGTGTTAGGAAATGTCTGAGCTTTTTTTGCTTTTTCTTTTTTTTTTTTTTTAATAAATGAAACCGTGTCCTTATGATTTTTTTTTTTATTTTGTTATAAAGATTCATGTCTTCATGGGGATTCAGTGGGCAGTGGGTAAGAAGGTTGGTAAGTCCAAAGACACGCATTAAAATACTGTTGGTTTTGGTGTGTTAATGGGATTTGCTGACCATGATTACAGTGCAGAATAGTGGAGCATTCGTTTCAGCAGTAAAATACCCAAAGACACCACACTCAACTATTAAAAATGCAACAAGACAAAACATGATTGAAAACATATTTTAAGGGACTTTTTGTTGACATGCTGTTTTTTTTTTTTTTTTTAATCAGCAGTATTTTTAATTGTTCCCCAAAACAAGAGCGTTTAAGGCCATGTGTGACCACCTTAACAAAAGGTACTGCACTCGGCGTTTTTTTTTTCTCCAGAGTGCTCTGACATTTTAACAAACTACCTATTTCATACAGGGGAATCTGTACAAGAGCCAGTGAATATTATTATAAATATTATACAGAGAAGGTGTTAAGTCTGTGTGCTTCCACTTCTGTGGCATGTTCCTCATTTTGGTGAGCAAACATGATGAGCGGTGATGATAAGGACGATGTGTCAGACTGAAAAGTTGATGTTAGAAGTTCCACCCTTCCAGCTTAATGCCCCAACTATTTTTGACTTCTGTTGTGTGACAAAGTGTACGAGATTAAATGTCACAGTCCAGTGACAGCATGCTGGAGGTTGCACTAACCTGTCTCCCTGGGGGGGCATGGGTCGGGGCCCTTGCCCTCTGGACCGATCCATTCGAGGGGAAAGTGGGGGTCGACCAGGGATCCTCTTATCACGGCCTGAAAGAAAAAAAACTTGACGTTACTGAGGCTGTTGGAGGTATGGCTCAGTACAAAAGTGGGCCAGAGGTCCATTCTGAATGGACTGCAAGTGCCTCTCGACCATGTCGAGTTTCTGGAAAGCACACTTTATTTTCAAGAACAGTGACTTTGCAGCACAGAACTTTTATTTTGAAGAGCAATATCCTGCTGTGGAATGAGAGTTTTTTTTTTTTTTATAACAGCAACTATTTCACTGCCCTGTTCTTGGTATAATGTGGCCTGTTTTTAAATTATTTTGATTTTTTTTTAAATTGTTTTCAAACATAAGAATAGGCTTTAGGGACTGTTCTTTATTTATCTGAGGAGGGGGATGGATGTTTTTTTTTTTACCTGCCTCAAAGCTACAAATACTTGCACTTGAGCCTCCCTTATTGACTCGGGTAAAATGCATGAATTGTTCATGGGCTGTCAGAAATTTCAAAAATCAAAGGATAATTTCTATTTTCACAGTTTCTGGCTGTGATAGATGGTGTCATTTTTTGGTGATTTTTGTTTTGGCCGGCCCCCAGGATTTGAAGGCGTGCTTTCTTTAAAAATAAAATAAACATAAAATTAAAAAAATTAAAAAATAATGGCAAAATGTTTTTAGAGAAAAAGGAAATTGACAAACAATTTTAAAAAATTACCATCATTATTTAAAAGAAAAACAAATGCCAAATTGTTCGAGGTAAATTAGGATGAGGATTTGACAGATTAGAAAGAACTAATCACAACCACCATGAACTTTTATTTTAGAAACGGAACGAGAAGTACTGAAACCATGGAGACCTCTGTGACGTGTTTGTTTTGTTTGTACAGTTCCTTGTAACCCATGAGGTACTTGACCCTAGGAAATATTGTGCTGGCAATTAGATGAAACAATTGATCAAAGGACTAATAAGACAATAAATCAGCTGTTAACATGCAAGGGTTCCTTTCTGTAAGTCTGGTGTGTATTTGAGTGAAACAGCAAAAGATGCGTGAGAGTGAGAAGGTGTGTATGCTGTCAGTCGGCAGGTTTCTCACCTCTGTCTGGAGACAGAGCCATTCTCTTGCTGAGGGGAGAGCCCGGCCTGTCTTTGTCTGAAGGCAGGTACCTCTTTCTGCTGCCTTTATCGCCCTGCAGCCGACAAACGACAGGACACACAGAGTCAGGTAAAGGAAAACACACAAGAAAATTTAAGGAATTTAATCCTAGAGGCGAGGTCGGATTCCAACTTATGTGTATGTATCCAGTGCATTTCACTGTACAGAGGACCAAAATCGAATAAGCTCATCCTTGAGTCTACTCGAACATTAGAGGCAAATTTGAAGGAATTCACTCAAGGTATTCTTGTGATATCACTTCCACAAGAACGAAACTGACGAGGCCAGAGTGACCTTCACCTTTCACCGCAAAAATCAAATCACCTCATCTTTGTGTCTACTTGAACATTTGTGGCTAATTTGAAGAAATTCCCTTACGGTGTTCTTGAGATAATGCATTTACAAGTATGAGGTGGATACGGAATCAGTGACCTTGACCTTTGACCGCAAAAATCGGAATGAATATTTGTTCTTGAGATATCACATTTAAAACAATGTGCCAAACGGACAACACAAAAACACAAGCTGTCGCTGGCACGGAGGCATAAATATCTCTGGGATATCTCAACTCCCTTGCACAGAAAACTATCCAATACTTGTAGATGTGAGTGAGGAAATATGTGAAGGAATTTAAGGCTTTTTGAATGTGGAAAGAGAAACAATAGTAACCTTATTGAGGAGAGTGAGTTTGATGTCCTTGTGAGAACCTGAACCTCCGTAGCTTCCTGGGGGTCCCATGGATCCAGGTGGGGGGTGTCCTGGGTGGCCACCCCTGCTACCAGGCCCTGATCTGGGCATGGGGTTGCCTCCTCTAGATGGGGGACCAGATGACTCATTCTTTCTGCGGTCCTCCCTGAAGGATTCATCCTTCTTTGACGGTCTGTCTGTGTTGAGGACAGAAAAAAAACAGTCATCCAACCTGGTGTTCATGCTGGTGTTGACACCTGGCTTTTATCCGAATACCAGTTTAACTGAGACTTTGTGATTCGTATGGTTAGCTGTTGTGTAGCAGCCTGCCTGCTGCACGGGGACGTTGTTGCCCACACTAACCCCTGTTCCTGTCTCTGCCATGTGGAGGCCGGTCCCGCGGCCCTCGCTCCTTGCGAGAGTGATTCGGTGTTGGCGAGCGGGAGCTGGCAGAAGACACCGGGCTGGCCAGGTCAGCATACATGTCATCTGAGTCTGCGCTTCGCACCGAGCTGCTGCTGGATGATGCTGATGACACTGATGACACGCTGCTCACACTCAGCGATCTGCGGCGAGAGACAACAGGTCAAAAAGATAAAGATAAATAAAAGTCACGAACAAAATAGACAAAGTATAAAAAGTAGGTAAGTACTAACTAAAAGTAATACAACTGCAGTTAAAGAAAGAGAGTAGCAACTTCAAGTATAAATAGAAAGTGAGCAATTTTTTCAATCATGTGGTGAATGATTATTGTGCAAATGGGATGAAGAGGGCCTTATTTTATCCCTGTTTTTTATCTTTATTGTATTTCAGTTATTCTTTTTATTGTATTGACATATATAAATTGTACTGATTCTAATTACATCTATGGACTTCTGATTAGATTGTATTTTTATTTTTTATGTTGCTTTTACTGTGTATCTGTCTTTAACGTAAAGCATTTTTTTAATCTGTGAAAGGTCCTATATAGATAAACTCAAGTTACTCATTTTTTGTTTGTTTTGCTTGCTTTTTAAAAAAATATGCTATCATCTTATTGTTGTAATATTCCAATCTTACATATTTTAATGTACAGTTGATTGTTATCATTTTGCCGTGTGGAGCATGTTTGTATGAAAGGTGTAAATAAAGTTGAGTTGAGGCCCTGCTGACTGAGTGCTGTCATCACAGTGGTGTTTAAATTACAAAACACAATGCCAACATAGCTGCACGCACACACACCACACACGCATGCGCACACACAGACAAAACACCCTGAATAATAACGATACGTACCTGGATTTCCTGCAGGGTTTCCCGCAGGGACAGCACATGACGGCAAGAGAGATCACACAATTAATACATATTATATATATATATATATTTATACTCAAAAAACTGCTTTCTATCTGGTATCGAAACATAAATGCAGCCACTTGTAAGTGTCATTACTGTGATGATCACAATATCAATACAATATTTCTGTGACAAGATTCATAAGATATAAAGTCCAATTTCACAGTTCAGAAAGTAAAAACGGGGACAACTCTCTTGTCTTCTGCATGTTTGTGTTCAATTAATTTAACCCTTTACTTACGCTGCTTTAAGATGTGTTTCACAAGTATTTAAAACTTTGAACCCTGAACAAACTGGTTCGATTTCTTTGAAAAAAATGTAGGAAAAGAAAATGATTATCAAAAGAGGAAAAATCTGAGGAAAAAGTACATATCTATAAATTTAATCATTTATCATAATTACATATTTTAAATTATGTTACAAAATGGATACATTCCCCAGGTTATTTTCTTTCTTTTTTCTTTGTCCTTTATCCTTAAAATCTTTCTGTGTGTGCTAATTTCAGGTAATTTTCTTGTAGTTTCTTGCTAATTTTCATTAATTTCTTAGGTTGCTATTTCCAGTTTATCTAGGTTTCAAAGGGTTAAGTTACATTATCTGCCAACATGAAATAAAAATGTAAACCCCAAAACGTTTCAAGGCCTCATTTATCAAAGAATACAAATGTGTGCACGCACAGCTTTTACAAAATAAACAATTCAAAATCCCATCTAACGTGAAAACATCTGATTTTTCCACAAATAAGGTTATTTAAATAAATGAATCGTCCCTAAGATGCAACATTTGGGCAACAACATGGTCCAGACGGCAAGGGCCCCGACCCATGCCCCCCCAGGGAGACAGGTTAAAAAAAACAGTACCTGGATTTTCTGGATCCGGAGCGTGAGCGTGAACGTGACAGGGAGTTGGAGGAGGATCTTGATCTGGATCTGGAGCTAGAACCAGTATAACTGCTACCGCTTCCACTCACACTCCCACTCACTGTTCGCCTGGAAGAGACAGACACGGAAGTGAGAACACAGACGGTGCTTTTTTCATGTTTATTTTTATTAGCACACAAGATTAAGTAAAAGCAAGCAGATAATAAACATAACAAGAATCGTGCAGGAGAGGTGAAGGAACCCAAAGGGCCTTTTACTAAAATCCTCCCATCTGAAAATTCTCTCCTTAACGTGACATAAAACAAACAAACATAAAGTTAAAAGAATCATAAATGGAGCAGACGCATACACATCAACACAGCTAATACATTAACTACAGCACGGTTAAAGTTTTAATAAGTTTTAATAAAGTGAGGACTGGAGTTCCAACACCAGGGAAGGAAAAATGCATTATGGGTCCTTGAAAAGTCATGGAAAAGTTTTTTAATTTTGTCCATAGAAATGTGTGAGAACCCTGGTGAGTGTTTCCTCATCTGGTCAAAATGCCAGTGCCATAAACCAGTAATGGTTTATGGCATCAAAACAAAGATGCACGACCCAGCTACTCCATCAATGATTATTAAACACATTAAAAAAAACACAAAAAACAAAACAAAGTAGTAAATGATTATTAGACCACTGGAAGCAAGTGGAGTAACTTGTAATGGTTAGATGTGACATGGAAGTTTTTACGTTCCAGTCAGTTCACCACAGTCTCCCACTAATTTCGATAAATGTTGATGGAGATCTGCGGCAAGAGTGTTCTCAGTGTAAATAAGAATCTTTGCTCTTTGATCACAGTCTGAATCTTCATACAGGGTTCATACACATTTCTATCAATACATTTCCATAACTATATAACACTAACTAAAACTAAATAACCATTACTTTGAGGCCAATTTTTAAGAGCGTACATTTGGACACAACTTTCCCTTGCGCCTGCAATCATTGCAAAACAACTGCTGAAGATATTTTTCAAAATGCATTGCAATATTTCCGGATAGCTGCTGTGCAATCATGCATTTCAGGCAACAACAGTCTCAAGGACAGTCCCCAATATCTTGGACGGACGGGGAAATTTGATGCACATAAAAACAGTGCAGCAATAAGTTTTAATGTTTTGTCTTTCGGTAGTTTTGGAGAGGCTGATCTTAAAGCTTTATCTGTCTTTTGTGTTGTAATCTGTGACTCTATTAGTTTTGCAGTGTACCAGTGAGGTGAATCGCTCCTTCAAAGAGAGCAACACAGGCAGACAGTTCCTCAGTCCCGCTGCCACAGCCAGTATCACTATCCTATATCATATCTGTCAACCAGAGAGAAGTACTTTGTAGACATTATTAAAAAGCAGGTGTTGGAACTGGTTTTCCAGGATAGTTTCCAGCCTTGTGAGCCATCCTGCCCACACTCACACCCACAAAAACAGTCTCACACGCCCTTACTGTTCTTCCCTGCCCTTTAACTCTTCTTCCTCTATGGCTAATGTTGTTCTACAACACTGCAGATTTTCCTTGAGCCATCCACCCACTCCTTCACCCACACACAATCGCTATGGTCTGCCCCATAAACCACTTTCATACACCTGCAGTTTCACAAACAAAAATATGCAAATGTGTTGTGGAATACAGCTCTGCTCAACCCATCTGTTTGACAATGTCATCCACTGTCAACATACTTTTCATTGCAAATGCAGGAAGGTCAACATTCTCCCACCCACATGCACGCACCTGAAACTAACAACACAGCACACTGATGGTTTTCGTGCGTGCCCTCTCTGTGCTCACATTACATTTTAAGGATCCCTAAGCTTTCACTTCTGTGCCACGCAGCATGTAAAGCATGTGAGCGACACAGAGCATGAGTGGGAGAATTTGGAAGTAGTGTAGTGTTTTTTAAGTTGTAGGGTTCCCTTCCTCCGCCTCCATTATGCACCGGTACCACTGATACCCTGAGTTTTTTTAAAAAAAAAAGTTCTACCCAATGGATCTGTGTATTGTGCATACAAATTTTCTGCCAAAAATTGGCTGCTGCAAGTTTGACAGACAATTTTACAAAGAGCTGGGTGAGCGGCGCGGCGTGAAGGGAACAAACAGCTCATTGTTTATTTTAAAAGGCTATAATGCTTTTTGTACAATAATCAAATTATTTAAAAGATTATAAAATCGAATATATATTTTCACGAGCAGATAAAAAGTAACAAAAAAATATGAAAAAAAAATTTATATATATAATATATATAAAAGAATAAAAAAGATTATTCTGCACAAACATGCTCAAGTGTGCATATTCTGTTCCTACACAAAAATATAAATAAATAAATAAAAATACAAATAAATCAGTTAATAATTTTTCCTACATTTTACTAATTTCTTGCTTATTTTGGGGTCATTTTTTCTTCAGTAACACAATGCCCTCTTCCCTTGATTTTGAAAGAAATCCAACAAATTTGGATAGGTTTTAAAGGGCCAAGACAGGTCAAGTTTACGTTAGATTCATGACGTATTCTTACTGCGCAGAACGCACACCTGTGGCTTCATAATTATGACTCTCACTGCCCTTGTAAAATGAAAGCGTGTGGCAACTGATTTTAAGAAGCATGAGTGAAACCCATCCCAATTAAAGGCTTGAGACTGCAGTGCTGTGTACACACAAAAAAATGAGGAAGTAAAAGTAGAATGAGAAGAAGAGGAAGAGGAAGGAAGAGGAAAAGGACAGTCCCTTCAGTATTTCGAAGGTTGTTTTTGTTATTGTTGCAGCAAGAAATGCCTGATTTCATCACAGCTTTTTGAGTCTTTCTGGGCCCAATGGCATCACGTGACAGATTAATGAGAGTAGCTCGGCTGCTATGAAAATTGAATTCACTGACACGGCTTACTGGGAAATTTAAAATGTGAAGGAAGCAGCGTAATTGTTATTAGTAACACATGCTTTTCCTGCTATGACTGGATACTGAGCAAAAGGTTTCACACTGTTGAAAGTAAAAAAGCGCATAAATCAAATAAACTCAATGTATCATGGCTTAAAACAATACTTCATTTAACTTCATTATTACAGTACTTTTTTAACCATTATTTTAATAGTAGTTTATTTATAACTTTATTTTATGGCAGTAGCTACCTTTTTTGTAACTATAACTCATTTAATAATTTTGTATTTTAGTAGTAGTTTACAGAGATTTCAAAATATCGAGATATATATTGTGTATCGCGATATGGCCTAAAACATATCGTACTATTATTTAAAAGCCATATTGCCCAGTCCTACTTAAAAGTAATAATATTTTTAATTCTTAATACATTTCTGATGTTTCTTGTTGACTTTGATATATTATATATATATAAA
Source organism: Plectropomus leopardus (assembly GCF_026936395.1). Lineage (NCBI taxonomy): Eukaryota > Metazoa > Chordata > Actinopteri > Perciformes > Serranidae > Plectropomus > Plectropomus leopardus. The sequence continues at coordinate 4,351,823 of NC_142182.1, forward strand.
GCCTGAATGGTGACAGGAGGATAATTCTAGTGGTTGCCTAAGTAACAGCTGACAACAGAAACTGCCCGTTCTCTGTAAATGTTTCACTACCAGTTCAGCCATGCACATTTGAATGCAAATCAACTAAAATATGACAATGTCATAACTTCAGAATTCCCCAAATAGTTGGTGTGTGTTGTAAAAGGTCACACCAGATTGGACACCGGCATTTTGACCAGTTGAGGAAACACTCACCAGGGTTCTCACACATTTCTATGGACAAAATCAAAAAAACCTATCTATGACTCTTCAAGGACACATAATACATTTCTACTTCCCTATTTTAGATTTAAACTTTCTTTAATGGTAATTCCAGCAAACTAAATACATGAAAAGAGAAACGGAAAGCTGGGAAAAATTTTTTTTAAAAAATGTACATGAACAAAACATCACACGTCTCCGTATATTAGAGGTATAGTACATCGACAGCAACACTAATTACATTTTCCGTTTATTACTGTGGAGAGTTTTACACAGAAAATTACTGAAACAACCTCATTCCAGACAACAAAATTGTGACTTTTTGAAAACTTTTGACGATTTTTACTAATTCCATGACCTTTTCAGGCCTGGAAAATGTAATATTCCATGTCTTTTCCAGGTTTTTCTTGACCATTGGAATCCAGACTAACGTCCGGTGATTAAGTTTGAACAGACAGGAACTGGAACAGGACTGTTCTTTTCCTGATTCCTGCCATAAATCAAATTTCTTTTGCAGTGTAATATAATCCGACTTTTGCCTCAAAATGAACAAAGAGCTTAAAGGTGAGCCACCTACCTCCGCGGAGGATGCTGCTGCCGTTCTTTCCGCCTGACTTCCCTCGGGTTGGGAGGTTTCCCAGGTTCCCTTGGAGGCAGGGGTCTCCCCGCTCCACCACTGCCTGCCCCGCCTCCTGCGCCTCCAGCCTCCCGGGGATTGGAGGGAGGCTTCCCTCCCTCTGGCAGAGGTTTGGAAGGCCTGCTCTGCAGTCCACCAGGTGGAGGAGGACTGGGGGCTTTCTTCATGGCAGGCTTGTCCCTGCGAGGAGGGGGCATGGCACCCGGCTTCAGCGGCATGCTTCGGGATGGAAAAGGCACTTTTTCAAGCATGCAGACAGTGATGGACAAGCATGTGCTATAAACTAGCATGTTAGCAAAGCATGTGCAACGCTATAGCTAGGGCTGCCCCTCTAAAGTCGGAGATTCGAGTCATCAGTCGGAGATCCCTCAGTTGACTGAGATTGCAGAGATGAGCATTTGATTTTTTTTTTTTGCTGGTCACTGTGCCATGCAGTGTGCTTCCAGAGATGTTTTAGTCTCCAGATTTTACAGCAGAGTGAACGCTCTTAACTTTCACGCTACTCATAAGTCGTCACTTTAAAAACTCATTAAACATATCTTTTATCTAAATAGGATCGACTCTATGTATTTCTGCTCCTGCACATTTGAATTGTTCAAATTTTGTTTTTTGACTATATTCTTTTTCATTTTTTGTGACATTTTTTTAATATCTACTTGATGTTAATTTGTTTTTGATTTCGTTTTTTGTTCTTCTTTTTGATTCACTATGTTTTAATGACTTGTTGATTTGAAGAGGAGACTTTGTCTAAGCCCTTTACACTTCTTTCCTCTCCTGCACACTTAACTTCACTTTCTAATTTTACTGTGTAATATTTTATCCATAATTTTGTGCAACTAAACTAAACTATACTCTTGCTAAGAAGTGGGGAACTTTCAGCTTACAGCAAGTTCATATGCTGCAGTCTCTGACTTTTGTTTCATATCTAGTGTCTGCAAAAAACAGTGTTGCACGTTTGTGACCCATCGTTAGTGCCGTTAGCTTGTTTACTATATCACATGAATGCTGAGGCCGAATGTCTCGCTGAGCCCCGTTAAAACTTTAAATCTTTGCATGGAAAACAAAACGAATCATCGAATATTCACATTTAACAGCCAAATCTGATTCGACCGGCAGTCGGGTAGAGCTCTAGCTATAGCTAATGATCAATACATAAAAACAATCAATATACAGGCATGATGTGATGTGATGCTAAAACAAGCCTAAACTTAACTACAGACTGCATTGTGCCTTGTAAAGTGACAAGTTGTATGTTACATTTTTTACTACAGCACACTACAAAAGTTGAGCGTGCTGTAGTTGGTTTACCAGCATATTTATTTAAGGAAAACAAGGATGAAAGCAGATGATGTAAGCATGACTGACTGTGGATTAAATGGATGTAAGTGTTTGAGATTTACCCTTTAGCTAATGCAGGGGGAAGATCTGGTTTGTTCTTAGCATTCCTCGGTGCTGCTGGACTCGGTGAGGGCGATGTGGAGAACGATCGAGACCTAAAAAACAACACAGAAGTTGGGAAAGTGGCATTATGTTTTCACACCTGCACTTGAAAATCCAAGATATCTGTTTCTGAGCCTATGCTTGTGTCTGCTTGTGTCATACTCTTTGTTCTTTACATGGCAGATCCAGTGTCCCTTTATCGTAATTTAATATCATCTGTCTGATATCTTTAAGAGATTGAGTTGCATGTTTTCTAATCATAGTAACCATTATGTCATGTATGGTTATTTATGGAATACTGATGTAATTTTTCTTTCTTGCAGCTATGACAGCAGGAAATCATTGCTTCCCATTCCCAATTACTCATCTCCTGAATTCATAAATGCCTCCACAGTGAACAGAGATTTCCAAAGCTGGGAAAATTCTTGATGAACTGAAGTCACAGGCTTCTAACAACAGTAAAACCATATCACAACATCCGTTTACAAACGCTCACACATTGTTCAGTATAATCAAAGTCTCATTCATCCAGTTGTAAACTCAGGACTTCCTGGAAAGCCCATAACAACGGGGGGGAACCGAACAGAAAGTTCTTTGAGTTCTCTTCAAAGCCAGATTCAATCCACAAAAACATTAATTTTACCTCGCTGAACATGGCAGCTGCTGGTTAACTACTGTTTCAATAAATAGTTTGTGACACTGTGCGACTTTGATGGATCCAAACTAACCCTTTAAAACACCAAAGTCATACAGTAACACAAACAAACTACGGATCGAGGCAGCGTTAGCCAGCAGCAGTGAGGTGAGATGAATGGTTTTATCAGTAACGTCAAGCTATGAAGAGAGCATGGATAAGTTTCACTTTCTGAATGACACTTGGATTATACTGCACAAAGAGTGAGAGATTTTTTTTTTTCATTTTTGGATTCTTCATTTACCTATAGCATGCAAAGACTTATTCTCCACGAACTCAATGCAAAGCGGACCGGAACAAGAGACAGTGCTTTTCTGTTGCTTCGGTGTGAATCAGTGAGATAATCACATCTCACTCATCTGAATATAACAGATGGATATAAAAAAAGGTGGGAAATAAATGTGTAACAGGAAATAAAAATCCCCTGAACTAATTAAAAGTAGTCCTGTTTTTTAATTTTCAATAGAAATCTATTTTTATATTTATTTATTTTTTGAACTGCATTGAGTTATTTATATACTTATATTAATAATAATAATAATAATAATATTTATTGCCAAACTTTCCATGACTTTTCAAGGACCCATAATTAATTTTTTTCTTGCCCACTTCCCTGACGTTTTCATGTAGGATTCAAACTCTATTCAAACAGAATTTTAGCGAACTGGCATACAGGAAGGTAAAGATACAACCCAGGACAAAAATAAGGAAATGTATTCAGTGGTAAACAAAATGTTGTCGCACATTTAATTGCACACAACAAAATGCCTTATCTTTTCCCAAAACTTTAAAAAGTTTACATTAATACATGACTTTTCCAGGCCTGAAAAACAAAATTGTGAAATTCTGTAATTTTTCCAGATTTTTCATGACTGTGAGAACCCTGTGAGATAAACACAGAGCTATACACACACAACATGCACGCACGCACACATTTGTTTGTACCTAGAGCGGCTGCCACTGAAGGAGCTGCGCTGGGAGGAGTGGCTGGAGTAGGAGCTGAATGAGGAAGAGCGGCTGCGGGAACGAGAGGACCCAGAGCCTGTGTAGGATGAAGAGCGAGATGACGACCTGCAACACAAACACACAGCACATGCAATCAGGATTAATAAACATTTTTTAAAGGGAACCTTTTGTGCTTTTCCTTATTTTATGTCACATACATAATGATACAATGGCAGGTTTAATTATCAAATATGGCAAAAGTTTCAAATAACAAGGTAAATGTATGTAAAAGTAAAAATCTCAGCCTTTGGACTGTCCTGAACACTCTTTTTTATGGTCTTCTGCTCCAGGTGCGACTGCCAGTGTTTACATTATGTAGCTACATGTGAACATTTTGGATTTTGAGGTTGGGGTCTGTGAAGTTCTTCTAAGCTTCCCAGTCATAAATTCGACCTCAGGGTGACATTTCTGACTGGGAAAATCAGAAATTCCAAATTCCCATTACAAATGGAAGACATCATTATAGAGGCAATAAAACAGAGCGTTTCAGACAAACGGAAAATAAAAGTAGGAACCTTAAAATGAGCATAAGAGATGTCTTTAAAGACCAATCAAACACTGCCGTTTTGCCTGTCCTCACTTCTTACACACACATGAAAACAACCAAAGTGGGGCGAGGGGTCTTTTGAGAGCAGTACGGGACATTCTCCATCCAATTACACCAGACAACAATCACAGTCAGCTTTGCACCAGCGGTTACATTTCCGACCAGGCGAGCGTATTTAACATTTATCCGATTGAGAATCCTCTTTACACAATGTAGATAAATCTAAAATTATAGGCACAGTGATTTTTAATTCAGTGGACAACATGATTAATAATTAAAAAGACTTTTTTTTAAATTTCTTTTCTAATTATGTTTTAAGTTAACATATACCTATCTTCTCCAGTAAAATAAACTGTAGGCATTTTCTTCCTCGCTTTCAACATGTTTTATTGTTTTACAACTCTGTATCAAGGTGGATGTGATTAGGCTTTTGACACTTATTAACAAAAAAAGACTCACTGATCTTAATTAAAGACAAATATAATTTGGCTGATTTGCATGCCGGTTTCAGAAGGGTTTCATTATAAGATTTCTGCTCTTCAGCAACAAAATTTCCATGTTGTTTTCAGTTTTTGGCTGACATTCCTTGTTTTAAAGGCATACTGAAAACATGTTTGCTGCTGATTTGTGATTAATGTGGCAACAACCAGTTTGACACATTCATCTATGTGTGATTGTCGCCATAATTAAAAGATGTGGCGCTAAGTATTGATTTAATTTTGTTGGAACTGGACAGTTCATAAGGAGTACGGCTGGAATATATCCTTACTGTACCACACTCTCAAGAGCGCAGAGTGTACTCTGGGCACAGGTGGAGAAGCAGAATGCCAGGCGCAGTGAAAGTGAAACTTAACTATTAATTGTGCTGGGTCTAAAAATGTGCTGTCACTCGCCTGTCTGATCACACTGGATCAACAGATCAATTATCCCCCCAGTGAGTCAAACTCTTCAAACCGCTGCTGAGGAAAAATAGAACTCAGGACAAGTTCTGCCTGCGCTGCATTCACAGACTCAAAGAAACGTCCAAATTTAGACAGGGGGGCACAGAAAAATAAAAAAGGGACACTCAGACACAAAATAACCTCCATTATGATGACACGGGATATCCTGACTTGAGGAACGAGCTCCTACCTGGAGGAGTTAGACAGAGATACAGAGGAGCCTGAGGGGCGATGGCGCCGGCGGCCTCTTGGTGGGGAGCCCAGCCCAGGGCGCCTTCTAGGGGATTTGGATCGACGCCACGGGTCCTTCCACTCATCTGGTCGCCTCATAACTGGAACAGCATCCTTCTTTGAGGGAGGCTCCATTGGCCTGCTGAGAATATTGGGGAAAAAAAATCATCAGAGGGGCAGCGGCACTACAATAGGGGAGTGCTGGTTATATTAAGGGGTGTAGTTAGTCTGAAACTGTTTGGGTGGGTGGGCACTGCATGCATCATCCACATGATTGCTGGGACCAAAGATTTTCCAGCAGTACACTGCATTGTAAAGAAATTATCTCTGTTCTAATGCTGTGGCTGACTGGTGTCTATAATACCTCATTCCCAACAAAATTAGCATGTGCATGCAAGGTTTCCAAACTCAGATAAACACGTTAAAAATGAGCTATAATCGGCTTTCTCATTGCCAGTAGAGCAGAGCTGTGTACACGGCTCTGCAGCAGACAAGTACACCTTTCTGTGTGTGAATTTTTTTTTTTGGTGCGCCTGTTGGACAGACCATAGAACAGGTAAACAGTAGAAAGCTGCATGGATAGAGATCTGTGAAAACTTTACATTAGTTACTTCACTTAGGTGGAGATGGACTGTCATTAGTGGTTACAGTTATCATTGCATCTCACTAGTTAGGAGCTGAAATTAGGGCAGATCCCATCAATGCCGATCAAAGCTGGAGGCGATAACTGTCCACAACCCAAAGACTTTTTACTGATTATCATCAGTGACAAGGAAAAGCAGTAGATTCTCACGTTTAACAATTTGAAACCAGCAAATGTGTTATATATATATTTAAAACATTACTGAAAGAAAATGAATTGCCAGCTATTTTGACGATCTGTTAATTTTCTACTCATCGATTAATCAACTAATTTCAACTGAATCAATCAACTAAAGTTCTAGTATACATGGGAGCTGATTTGCAATGAAGCGCCTGATAGTCCACAACTGAGATATTTTTAATTAACATGTATGGGATTTTCCCCTGCAGAGGATGGTGTCTATTTTTGGGAAAAGACATCAAGATTCAAGTGTTTATCTTAAAGGGTGTATCTAAATATTTGTTGGAGGAAATGAACAAGACGAGTGGACATTCCCACTGTGTGAAACCATACTGTATTACAGAAACTTGCACTGACTGCTTGAAGGAGTTATGTCTGTTGCTGCCTAGTTTCGGCAGAAGTTGACTATGAAAAATCATGTTATGACTGTGTTTGGGTTTATTGTTGCAACTTTGGACTATGTGCTGTACAAACCCTTTGAAGCTTAATATCACATGCAACAAGAAACAATTAAACTAACATCAATCTGAGACAGGGAAACAATATCTGCTCAACCACAACCCGCGAGTGGGCGTTATGTACTAAGTGCATAGACAATATGAGTAAATGAAAACCACATATCCCTGAGTGAGTAAGAAAACAGTGATGCAAGAGCGAGTGACCTCACAGCCACTCATTGAGCTAAAAATAGAATCACAACACAGGAGCTATTTTTAGCTCTCAAATATCTGTTACTATCAACACAACATTTCCTTTGAGGAAGGGAAGAAAAAAGGGAAGTGGGGAAATAAACCCTTTAGGCACACAGAGTACAACAAAACGTAGTAGGATGTTTGCATGCCTTTGTATGTTTAACAACTGTGTCTGAGGAACCTTCTAGATAAGCAGAAACCGGTCTGATGAAAGCAGTATCAGTAGATGCACGAGCTCAAGAGGAACTTTACATGAACCTAAGCAGTTTGGTTTCTAAAACAAAATGGGTGTTAAAAAATAAAAAAGTGTCTTCATAAAATGAGACGAAATAAAGACATTAAATCTTACACCAGCCGAAACAAATGTCCCTAATTTGCCTGTTTTAAATGTAATGTATGATCTAATCATATTGTTGTACACATGGAGTGAGTAATTGAGTTTGCATTATCTGGGTGGAGAGTGTTGTGGGGTTTTTTTGTTTAATTGCTGTTGTTTAATCATCATAAAACATATTTTGCTATGACAAATTACTCAAAGACACTGTGTTTTGAAATTATATCCCTGTGTGAAATAAAACTTTTAAAAATACAATTTGAAAAACTTTCAGATCTAATGTTAGAATAAAACCTGTGTCTTTAAAAAAGGGTGTTTTTTTAAAAACATTTAACCTATATTTAACCAGGTAAGTCCCATTGAGATCAATAATTTCCTTTTCAAGGAAGACCTGTTAACCTTCACAGACCAGAGAGATGAGAGTGTGAATTGCTGAGTAAGCACTATGTAATTCCCAGGCAAATATATCTGCGAAGAGAAGTTGATATAGAACTGCCCTGAAGGATATACAGTTCGGAAAATGCTGTCACCGACTCAGAGCATCAAAAATGTAAGCATATGATGGGTTAAAACGTAGGGAAGCAGGAGCCTCTAAGGTGTATAAGATGAAATTTCTTTGTACTCAGACAGTCGAACTCCCGTGAGTTGACTCAGCTTTATTCGTGTTATTGCACATCAAGGTCCATCACATCTGATTTAGCTGCATTAAATGTAGTTTTTTAAGAATATTTTTCACACTCTAGTGGTTTTGATGGGAGAGGTAAGGGACCAATTTGACTGAAAGAAGGGGCCTCTGAGGTTTGGGTATGGTAAACTTGTTTATTTTTTGTGGTTAACTTGTCAGATATTCTCTCTTTAAATGAACCAGAACAGTTTTTGGTGGATTCACTATTGTGGCAATCCACTGTTGAACAAGGTGTTTCACAAATATAATCTAATCCAGATCTCATTGTACTGTTAAGTGACTATAAGGAGGTAGACAAGCAAAGTTTCTGTTTGATTTTCTGTGTGCGTTTAGGTGTGTTCCTTTGTATCATTCTGAGTCTCTAAATTCAGAGGTTTTGAAGCACCAGTTATCTTGGTGCAGACCTCTTTATGAGGGTTTTTTCTTCAGTTTTTTGAGTTTGAATCTGAAGTGGGTAACTAATATGTCAATCACATTAGAGCTGATCAGATCACAATGCTGAATAAAAGGAAGAGCTGTTGCAAGGGAGAGTGTATACAAACTTTTACACCCAGTGCAATGAAGTTTCACTTTCACTACACCAGCTTAACGGTAAAAAGAAAATCAATATGTGGCGCCAGCTGTTGATATCGTGGCAGATTGCAAAAGTTAAATTAATGTGTGTGAAATCTTGTAGTGTACGTACAGGTTTCCACAAATAGTTAACCATACAAAGCTTTTTACCATTAAACCAAATATTTGCTAATATACTAATACTTGGCAGAAGGGACATCTGTAACTTCTGCAGTCACAGTGACATTGAAATTTTGTTTTACTGCAGATTAGAGAGTAATTAAAGAAATAAATCATCTTTAAAAGAAAATATTCATTTGAGATCAGCTATTACATTTCACTAATCCATACTACTATATACAGAAAATGTCTTGAATCTCAGTACCACTTGGCATTAAAATCTTCCACGGAAAAATTTAACTTAGCCCACCAAATGTGAATTAGGGCACTGCTGCAACACAGCTCACTGCTCAGTCAATTTTCCCTGAGAAAATCAACGCTCTGTATGTATTTTCAAATGTTCCACGTTGAAAGTGCTGATAGGTCCAACCAGTTCCTCTGCAATGACCAAAAGTAGATCAAAGGGATACGTGTACGTCCTTAATGACTTAGTCAAAGTGCAGGGATTCCCATGTTGCCTCTGGCAGGTAATATTGCCAAAGTGCTTTACGTCACCCATCACCGAACACAATAGCTAAACATGGGTGTCGGTTCCCAGGTGTTGACAACACGCCATCATCATTGTTAGTGTCTTCAATGCTGATGAGTTAAAAAACTAGTTTAGTTCCACAATTTCAAAACCACTGACTACAAATGCGGAAAAAACAATGGCAAAGTGTGAAACAACTGACTTCAATCATTCACTGATTAACTGTAGTCAGTTTTACCAAAGGAGGATTTTATAGACCGTTACTCACACCTTAACTTGCATTCGAAAAGCTAGAATAAAACGGGAGATTTATATATACAGTGTATAACATGCTCAAATTTTCTTTAGTTTTAAATAAAAAAACTCTCTCTCTTGAATCAAACAGGTAGGAGAGGAATGAAAATTTGATTTTGATGTGGAATAATAATCCAAACAAACAACTTCTGAGTGCTGAATCAAAGACAAAAGAAGTTAAATAAGTTATTCTTAACCTGAACATTTAATTTCCACTGATTGGTGTAATGGACAAAAATATCTGCACACTGCCTACACCATATACCTGAAAATTATATACACACCACATCTTCCTTTGTAGTATTCATTGCTTTCATAACCAAATAGCAAAAAGAGAACGTGTATGGTTGCACACAATATTACTCACTGTCATTTGCATAATAAACCAGGATTAATGGTTTGCCTCTGCAATCTATAATTAAGTTAGAGACCATGGGGGGCTATATTCACAAAGCTTCCTCATTACAATTATGACAAATTATGACATTTTCTAAGAATTTCCCCTTTAAGTTAAGAATAGATTGTGGTTATGAGTAAGTTATTCAAAAAGCATATCAGCCCTTACATGAGCTGAATGTGTAATGTTAAGACAAAGAGATAGGAGAAATATTCTAAAAATGCTGGATGACAGTAAGTTGATAAAATGATCTGTTCATGGAGGGAAAATATTTGTGACTGATACACGTCCCTTACTTTTAATAACAACAGACATTACAGTGATGACAATATCTATATATTTGGCAACTGGAAAAAAGCAACAGTGCACCGGTGGTGACCTGGGTCTGTCTCAAGCTTCCATCAACACAATCAAACAATGACACACTTTTACTAATTTTCATTGGATGTCATCATCTTGCAGGCTCACTAACAAGAATGTCTGTGACAACAAATCACACCTTTTAGAAGAATGCGTACTACCTAGTAACAGGGTCAACAATACCTCTTCATTAAGTTGTGACATTAAAAGAAATGCTGAGTGATAAAAAAAAAAAAAGATCACAATTATATCTATATAGTTTTCCTCGATAAAAGAACAAATGTTTGATATAATTAAAACACCTGTTTGCCCATAGAGGGGCGCTAATGCACTTTAAACACTAATTTCCACCTATCACTAAACAGAACAAGACAAGACGAGCCACCAAGTTAAAGGTAACAGTAACGCTATAATGTTACAATAACGTTCATAATGCTTATTAAGTTATCTTTAGTATGATGTTTTGACCATTGATAACAGCTGACCAATGGTTGAATTTGCCACTAAATGTTAAGTAAAGCAGCTGTATCGGTCAACTTATCTAATGCTAATGGTAAGCTAAAGAGTTAATGTGACTGAGTTGCAGCATTTTCATTTGAATGATAATGCTGCATGATGAGTAATTACACTTTCCTCATCCGTAAACATAATTACTGTCTGAGTCACGTCAGACTTTCATTGGCAATGGCTGATCCCACGTTACTTCAGATCATCATAAACTTCGTCATCTGACCGAGAAGTAGCAGAAATTAATACTGTGCATGCATAACTTGGACAGAATATACTGTCCGTGGTTTATTTGATTCTTTTTGTATATTCATTGTTTACATTGACAGCTTACACTTACAAAATGTTTCAAACATCTGGTTTAGGAATTTGACATGCTATTGACCAGGACTAAGATTTCTTATTTTTATTTTTATAATTGTTTTGAATCTACCTCAGATTTGTAAAATGTGCCACTGTTTGCAGAGCGTTTCTTCATCTTTCACTCCAGAGCAAAAAGCAGCCTTTAAAGTTTTTTTATCATGATAACATTCTTGGCCATATGGCCTAGCCCCATGTAGAGCACAAGTTTAGATGACTGAAATTTTACAACTTCATGACTGATACTAAGTTGTCCTGTATGTTTTTTCTGTATTAACATAAAGGAAACAAAAAGGAAACTTGAGAGAGCCATGTAATTGTAAAACTTGGCCAATAGCAGTAAGACAACAGTGGCATGTCTAAAATGCATTGTTTAATTAGTGTAATCACTGGCTCATCTCAAGTAAGAGTGTCCGGTTGTGTTTCATTCCATGTTATTGCAATTACAGGAACAACGAAGATAATGGTTGTGCAAGTTTCACCGTGGAGTGTAAGAGTCGGTGACGGTGACATAACAAGCAATAAATCAGGCATAAGAGACAAGCTGACTGAATCACTGGAATCCTGCAGGATTTTAACAGGCTTCTTTGGGTACTCTTGGTTAATTTATGATTGACTGGCATTCATTGACTTACACATGTGCCTACGATCAAATTAGAGTTTTTCCGCAGGGTTCATGAATCCTGTGTAGGTTTTCAGTACCAAGGTGATTTATGTGCAAATCTATTCAAAGATTTGCTAACATTTCATGAATGAGTTGTGCTACAGAATCAGCAGCACTCAATCAGTGGAACCGCAATAAAAGCGCTCAAGCGACACAATTGAGGACTATTAGCGTCTCTTAATTTTTAAAGAGCAAATAAAGACACTCCAACTATTGACTGACCAATGGTGTAACTTGAACATTCACTCAGTAAGTTTGGGACAGACTTTTTGCGGGCTACGCTTTGCTACGGTCCGGCCAAAAAAGGATACTACCATGATGATACCTGATGAACATCAATGTAATAGTATGTAATGATGTAATATAAAGAAAAAAAAAACAACTAAAACTTCACTTACTTGGGTGGCATGCCAAGGGGAGAGCGTGGTTTCAGTTTGTCCTCGTCTTTCTTCTCCCTGGGGTCTCGAGGAGGACGCATCCTCGGCCTCTCCTTCTCATCCCGCTTCATCCGGTCCCTCTCCCACTCCTCTTTCCGCCGCATCCGCTCCTTCTCGCGTTCCCGCTCTCTCTCCCTCTCTCTCTGCCGGCGCTCCCTCTCACGGTGATCTCTCTCCCGCTCTCGGTCCCGATGTCGCTCTCGGGGGTCACGATCGCGTTCACGCTCCTGTCGAGATGACTGTGTTAAAACTCGTGTGCGAAAACGTGTTTGGCTTCCCTTCTTTGTCTGTGGCACCTGGCCCACTCATTCCTGCTAAACTCTTACAACTCACAAATATACAATTTCAGTTTGACAGAAAAGGGCTCGGTAATTTTCCCTAAAATAGATTCCTCTCCACAAAAGCTACTCCAGCAGTAGTAAAAAGTGAATTTATTGTGGACTACTTTTGTCTGCATAAGTGCTCTCATGTCTTTGTGCGATCTGCTGTTGTGCTCTGACTGGACATCAGGCATTTTTGCTTTATTTTGTGTTGTTGAAGGGCTCAGTTTGGCGATGCAAACCTTAATGCTAAAGAGAAATATTAAAGCAGACTGTGAGGGATACTCACACTGTAGTGGTAAGGAAGAGGAGCTTCAGTGTACTGCACTCTGAAGTTTTCATACTGGCCACCTCGCCACAGGGCCTCCATTTCATAGTCGTAGTATGGATCAGCATACGGGTCACTGCAGAAAGAAACACATTCGACCAATTATAAAATGTCTTTCAACGGATACTTAAATGTTTTTTTTAAACAGAGAGGCAAAAAATAGGGCAAAATACCCGTTTTTGTTTTTTCCTTTCATGCTATTGTTTAATACAAGCCGCCTTTGGACATATCTTATAGAATGACAAAATTGCAGAGATATGTTTTAAGACTATAATTCAGTTTCAGTTTGAAGTCACTGAATGCCAAACTTATCCAGTCTGACTGCTCCGCAGGTTACATATTAATTTGTCTTCACTACGGCCAAACAAAGAGTTATTAAGGCTGCTGGTCTACACTTACCCATAAACTGGATCTCTGAACTCCATTTCACTGAAAAAGAAAGCAGATTATTATCAATGACAGAAAACAAAACAACAAACAAAGCATATTTAGTATGTTTAATGTACACTAATTGTGTGTAATCTTAACGCTTTGAAATCTGGATCGCCATAACTTTTCTTGTGCTGCATTCAGATGCCTTTCAAAAGTATTTCAACCTTTAAACCCTGAGAAAAATGATTTCTTTTGAAAACACAGGGAAAAAGGCAACGAGAGACTTGGCAATAAATCTCCTGCAATTTGTAATTAATTAGTAATTTAGAAAATGATTTTAAAAAAGCTAGAGAAAAAAAATATTGCTTAATAATTATATATTTTAATTCATTTTAGAGAATTATTATAATTTCAGCAATTTTGTCACATTATTTCCTTGTGGGAATTTTTTTTTCATTCCTGTTTTTTGTTTTGTTTGGGCAGGGTTTTTAGCTAACTTTCAGGTAATTTTTGGTACTTTTCTATGCCAATTTCTTGCCAATTTCTAGGTCATGTCTTGCTCATTGCCTTCTTCCAATGTTTTCTTTTTTTTTTTTTATAAAATCAAGCCTATTTGCAGAGTTTTGAAATGATTAAAGGGCAAACTTGTGTGTTTGGAGCAGCATAATGTAAAATATTTTCGTATGGAAAAGGATAGCCAGATATGCACCTTATCACAAATAATCATACAACAGTCAGTTCTGACCAAGTATTTTGAGAAGAGACAAGAAGTACTGCTGATAAAGAGTATGACAGCACTCGGATTTTAAACCATGCATGTATAACTCTGCTTTAATTAGCCTCCATTGAGGGTCGTTGTAATAAACTCTGGCCCGTGAAGAAGCACGCATTTACACAAAAAACATTTGAGTTAATTAATAAAAGCTCGTGAGAAAGGAGGGGAAGGAATGAAGCCTGGACACTTCAATGCAAACCCACAGGTATGCTCTAATGACTTCAGAAGATGTGGCAGCGTGCTATCTAATCAAGCTGTTAACTCTTAAACGCCATCAAAGTTAAGGCTTCACTGGTTTCCCAATAAATAGAAACATACAGCTTAAGGTAAGATGACACAAGAGCTGGTCTGTGGAAACATGTACACCTCCACAAAGAAGCACGCTAGTGTGCAGGAATGTGTGACGCCTGGCCGCAGTCCAATCCCAGTACAGGTTTGAACTGTTTGTGCTGACGGAGCTGAATAAATCCTTAAATAAACAAACAAATAATGATCTGCTGCCGCAGTTTATTGTTAACTTATCAATGGCGCTTGAGGACCTGCTTTTAATTATCTCCTGAATCACAGCCGTGCCGATCTTTAGTATAACGGCACTCCCTCTTGTGTCATATTGCTTAATTATACAGAGATTTTATCTTTGAACATCATTTACAGATATACTGGTGTGATGTAACTGGTGGTGGTGGTGGTGGTGGGGGGGGTTAATTATATAGAGTAACTAATGACAAAGACAAAAAAAGTGATTAAAAATTTTAAACTATTTAGAAAGCATCAGAGATGTTTGGTGGCGTATTCCTGTGAGAACTGTAGTTTTGTGGGGCAGTTAAGTAACAGCAAAAGGAAGAATAATGTCACAGAGGTGCTACTGACAGACCACGATGGACGCCGACTTCTCTGTGCACTTTATCATATTATATTATATTATATTATATTATATTATATTATATTATCTCTTATTCATTTAATCTGAGGTAATTTCGTAGCATTGCAAATGTGTTTCATTTTTACAACTGTTAAACTTTTTAAACTCAAAGATTTGTTCAAATAAAGAGGAAGCATCTTTTTGCTTTCTAAATTTTAAAAAGAAATGAGCCGCTTGACAGCATCTTCGTTACGGCTGACTGATGGTGCCTTTCGACAGCCATGGCTAGGTTGGTTTGGTTTGACCCGTCAACCCAGCTTTGCAGGAAGTTACATCACCATTACAAAAGTGCTACCCGCTTGAAGCTGAGTCATTATCTGATGAGGGCTTGTTTAAAGTGATGTTGTGTGAAAGCAGCGGGCTAAAGTTCCCGGGTCTTTCTGTGTGTTTTTTTGAGCGGGTGAGTGTGTGATTTTCCGTCACACAGCAGGCAGGTGAAAGAAGAGCTGTTTGCACAGATGCAGTAAGAGCTCGTTCATCTAAAGTTTCACTGCGGCAGTTTCTGCATTTACTTTCCTCCTTGCAGTATCAGTAGATTTGTTTTTATTAAACAAAACATGCAACCAAATCTATGCTAATTCAGTGATAAACACTCTGCATTTTCACGCTGATTCTTCACAATAAAAGACCTCTGTTATTTTGTTTTGTAAAAGCTAGGGCTGTCAGCGTTAACACTTTAAACGTGATATGATTAATGTGCACACATGACATTTTATTTTTTAAAACTGTAATAATCGCCGGCCAATGTTTCTGTCTTTAAAGGCGGTTACTGGCTGAGTTTTGTGTGAGAGCACTGCCACTGGTATAAACGGAAACTGGAGACCCGAGGAATCCAGTGTCACCAACCATGTCAACCAGCTTTTCAGGAACAAGTTAGGCAAAATTTTGGCGTTGGAAAAACAGAACGTCCATTTCACAGGAGTCCCTTGACCTTGGACCTCAACACACGTGAATAAAAAAAAAAGGTTTTGTGTGTACCCATGAGTCTCACCTTTACAGACAAACTCATTTTATGCTAATCCCATGCAGTTTTTTGCTGTCATTTGATTCCTTATCAAGACAATCTGATAAGATTTGCTTTCCCTTATCAATATAGACTTTAACATGTTTTTGAAATTCATGATAATGGAACTGAAAACGTGATTTAAAAAATATGATTTATCGCATTTAACTATGGAAATTCTACAACTAATCACAATTTAAAAAGCAAATTGTTTGACAGTCCTGGTAAAAGCTTTTATTGTGAAGCAGGAAAATAAGGAATTTTTTTGTTTTTTTGGCACACACGGATCGTTGTGGGTCGGCTGCGGTCGGGTGTGCTTTTGGACCTCTTTCCAAGGAGGGTCCATCTAAGGTGCAATTTGGCATGGAACGACGTGTCTAAACTGATCATGGAAATGCAAATTGCAGCATAGTTTTTAGTGGTAATGGAAACACGGCATAAAAAGCTGTAACTGATGGTGGAGCAGGGACAGGTGAGCATTTGATTACTATTGCACAAAATATATATGTTTGTATTATTCTGAAGCTTCGTTTCATCAAGTTTTGTTAAATCACGCAAGTCTGTTGTGGCTGACTGCATTTAAATAATTCAGGGGACACAAAGAAAAGAAAGTGCTGTTAGCAAGGTAAACAGGTAACCAGAAAAACAACGTGTTGGGTGTAACAGGTTCATACTCTCTGATGATGCGGTAGCTGCGTTCTCTGAAGAAATCATTTTCTTTGTCAAATTCTCTCTCGTCTTCTCCGATGGTCACGTTGAAGCGCTTCTCCTCAAAGTCTGGCTCTTGCTCCTTTCGGATGGTGGCCTTTTTCAGCACCTGTGGGACAAAGAGTCGTATAAAAAAAAACAATTCGATTAAGACATTGATAAGGCTGGTGGCGAATTTGAACCACACAGAGAACTGCAAGTTTTATGATGCCATAAAAAGAGACAAGACACCTCCAGTTGATGCATTAAAAGCTGATTTTTATGAGATAAGTGTGTTGTTCATTTACTATGACGTGTTTCTTTTGTTGTACACGCGAAGTCGGGCAGTTCCCCTTTTTTCACATGAAACAATGCCCTATCAGCATCAAGCCATATTTCAGTGAACATCACAGATAATTTTTTATGACAAGGTGGAGATCAAAATCTATTCGGCTTGAAAATACACTTTAGGAATATATCAAGGGGTGACATTTGACCAACTTTAGCAAAGACTTCCATATTTTTTCCTGATTTTGTTTATTACATTCAACATTAAATATTAAAATTTAGGAAACATGTGGGTGACAACATACCAACCAAAAATTGAACTACTATACATTATGAAAAAAGACATATTTGATGAAAATATGAATTATTTCTGTGAGAGGCATGGAAGTTGGAAGTTTACCTCTTTGGCATGCCTTAGACCTCGCTCCCAGGCACTCTCCACAGGAGGCTCCACTGGAGGAGGTGGTGGAGGGAGCTCCTCCACTGCAGGACCAGCCTAAAACAGATTCATGATAATAATAATTATTATTATTATTTTTAGGACTTGCACAGTGCTTTTCTAAGTACTCAAAGATGCTTTACATGAATAGCAAAAAAACCCAAAAAAACAAAATAAAGAATACAACATACTAAAAAGATGCTTACATGAAACAGAAGAACAAATACAACAAATAGAATACAAATACAAAAAAATTGAGGATAAGACAGTTCAGATTATACTGTAAGTAAAATGGCAGATAAGGTAGAACCAGATCCTCGTCATAAAACTGTAATGTATTTACGTAAAGTAACAATAACAAAGCAGTGAGCACAACCTCCTCAAAACTTACAAATATACACCATTTTCAGGATTTAAAAGTAAGAGAGTAAGAGTACCCAGGGATTATTGGGTATGAGTGGGTGTGGTCCTCCAGGAGGCGCTCCGTTAGGTGAGAAGAGGTCTGGCTTACTGATGAGGGAATAGTTCCCTTTGTCATTGACTCCGGGGTGGATGAATCTACAGTTCATACCCCATGTGCAATTTCCTGTGGGAAGCAAAATGTACGAATAAAGTTTAAAATCATTTGTAGTCAGTTGATAACACAGGCAGAGTTACCCAGAGTGATGTAAAAATAAATATGTACATATTTGTGGCACTTTCTTGGCTTAAGACACTGAAATAAGAGTGAGATGTTATTCATTACGGCTCAAGTAAACTACAAAAGCCCGAGGATAATGTTTTTTATTACGGATGAAACATGATGGTCTTAAGACAAATGCCAGTGAGAGGTATCCTAAATTATCTCAAATGCATTCTTGTAAAAATCTTGGTACAAATTGTGAAAAACATATAGGCCCATATCAACATTAACTGTGGTGCTCTATCCCTATTATCTCTTCTGTAATTATCATTAATGGAACAATAATTAACCCTTATATTTGTTGCTAGCTAACAAACAACTGTCTAAACTGCTTTGTCTCTATGCTTCTTATTGAAAACACGTCTGACTATGACCAACAGAAAAAAAGTCAAATCTATAGTAAGTGCAACAGCTCCTCCTGCTGTCAAACAACTACAACTAACAAGAGTTGACATAAATGGGAACATGATCCCTCACATGTTCATGTTTCTAATCACAGCAGCACAAATACATTACCACAGTTTCAGATCGTTAAACATCTATAATTATATAGATGTTACATAGTTGCAATTGAATGTTTAAGGGGGCACGGGATTTTAGAGTTCGAGTCAGTGTTCAATAACTGTTAATGTCTCTTCACTGAGTCTTATATGTCAGAGTTTAACCTAACAGCATTATTTGTGCGCATCAAAGTTCGACACAAGTCATAGCACGTTATCTTCACGTGTGTTACTTTACGGCCGTCCTAACAGATGTGACAGCAGCCCCGTGCTATAATCCTCTTTAGAAACACAACACTATAACTGTCAAAAATGAGCGCGGGACATGGACACGAAAAACCTGCTCATTAGGAATACATATCACAAACTGATTTTCTTTTTTTTATTAACACAGTAGGTATTTACAAAACATCAACCCTAAACTGAAATATTTTTTGTTATTTTGCTCAATGAATGAATATTACATACACTGAAAAGCAATGCATCTTATGTTTTATGTTATATGTTATATGTTATGTATAATATGTTTATTCCTCTACAGAGAAGATTTGATGATCACAAAAATTAGGTGGGGTAAAAGTGGATTTATTGATATTGGTATCAGCTATTAGCCAAATGAGTTGTTATCAGCACATCGGATATTGGCAAAATATCCAATTAGTGCATCCCTTATATTTGGGTTTTTGGAGTATCCCATTTATGTGTTTGAGTACGTAAACACCACATCCTGTTTTTTGAGGAGACTGGTAAAAAACTCAAATATGCTAGCTTAAATACTCCAAAGGAAACTGGGATACTGCTGCATGTAAGGTTATCCATGTAAGATTACTGCAACAATTTCATCACATACAACAAAATTTTGTGACTTTTCTAAAACTTGGGATGATTTTTATTAATTTCATTACTGTTTAATGCCTGGAAAATAAGATTGGGAAATTCAATAACTTTTTCAGGTTTTCCATGACCATGAGGAACCTTGGAATATGTGCTCATGTAAACGCCACATCCCGAATATGATCATAATCAGGATAAGCAGTGTAAATGAGTTATTCATGTCTGTTTAAATTTCTCATTGAGTTTCTAAACAATGTCTGAAATACCCACAAAGTCTCAAAGTCCAAAGTACATCTCACCATGAGTTAAAAGACTAATTTATTATCACAACAAACCAAGTACGACAGACGTAAAACTTTTTATGAATAGGCAGCATTCAGCCTCTAAAGCAGCATCATCTTTAAAAGCTTTAATGGTTTCCCAATATAATATAGAGAATCGAGGGGAACCATTAAACATGATTCTTTAAGATTTCCAACAGACATATATAGTGAGTTAGACATTTTACTTTTGAAAGATGAAACACCATTGCTCTCTGGTGGACAAGCTATGTAAGGGCTACGCTGCTCTAAAATGACCTGAAACATTTCTTTGCCGATGTGGCACTCACCTTAAAAATAAAATTTGCACTTATAATATCAGCCGTGATGATATATTTGTTGAGTTCTGGGGTAAAACCTGCTCTCACCACCTACCTTTGATGAAGAACCTGCAGATGGGACGTGGTCTGATCTTCCTGTCTGAGGGATCTTTAACCTCCCCCTCCTCCAGGTCATCATCCTGCACACAAACAAAGAGCAAACCAAAATCCATCTTACTGTTTCTGAGTATCTGCTAATCACGCTAAAAAGAATTAACATATAAAATAACTCTATTTCATGTTCTAAAGTTGGTGCAATATTCTGCAGATGGCAACTGGCATTATTTATTAAATGCAACATAAAAATCGAATAAAGCAATGAAACAATATTGACAGCTTTTGTCTTCAAAACAGGAACAAACAAAAGTATGTGACCCCGGGGTTACCACTCAGAAT
Source organism: Plectropomus leopardus (assembly GCF_026936395.1). Classification (NCBI taxonomy): domain Eukaryota; kingdom Metazoa; phylum Chordata; class Actinopteri; order Perciformes; family Serranidae; genus Plectropomus; species Plectropomus leopardus. Next base: position 4,372,498 of record NC_142182.1, read on the forward strand.
CAAAGTAGGTCTACGACTTCATAGGGAGAAAAATACTGAAATATATCGACAAAAAAGGATTCAAGAGCAAAAAAGTATTCAGAGCTCCACTCAGTCTGCAACATTTGAGAGCGGCACATGCACAGATCTGTGAGAGCAGAATCTAATTTGAGTGTGCGATGCCAGTCGAGCGCACATTTGTTTTTGAGTCTGTTCTGCAAGATGTCGCTTGCCAACTACTTTTTACTGGCAAACTGCAACCAGACCCTCTCTCATCCAGATACCAGAGACAGGCCTTTTTCTAAGTCTGCACAAGGAAAAAAAGCTTCTCTTCTAAAGATATTGACTGGTTAGAGGTCTGATTCTCTGCCCGAACCCAAGTGGGCTCGACCCACCCAGGCTGGACTGTAATTTGTCACTACTCCTTCAGGCTTGAATTGTTAATTGTTAATCAGATATATCAGATTCAAATTATTTTCATGCATAATTTGAGCTGGCGTACAGAATGGGAGAGACAAACAGTGGGAGAAAATGATGAATCGTACATGATTGTGAACAAAACTTCACACATCGGTGCATATTAGAGCTATGTTACGTCGACAGCTACAGAAAATGAATTTGCCGTTACGTTACATAACATGAAAGGCTCTCCACGGAAGATTTATGTAACAATTTCATCATACACAACAAATTTCCACAACTTTTTAAAAACTTTCAATTATTTTTTTTACTAATTCCATGCCTTTTCCAGGCCTGGAAAATGTGATCGTGAAATTCAATGACTTTTCCAGGTTTTCCATGAATGTGGGAAGTTGAATCTTAGTAAATTGTAACACTCACGAGAGTTTGTAATTTTTCACTTTCACCCTAATTTTCATTTGCATTTGACGGTCCTGTGTGTGTGAGCTTTAGGGATATATGGAGGCAGAAATTGAACATTCATAACTAAGTTTACATTAGCGTATAATCAGCTAAAACTAAGAATCCTTGTGTTTTCGTGACCTTAGAATGAGCTGCTTGTACCTACATACAGAGCAGGTCTTATTCCACGTTATCTGCCATGTTGTTTCTACAGTAGCCCAATACGGAAAAACCAAACACTCAGTGTGTTTACGCAGTTAAGTCGAGCTCCGGTCATAGCTCGATTAGGCCATTTAATTGTCCTTGTCCCAATATAAAAGCAACGGGGGAAAATCGATTTATTGACGGAGTATGTCCGACTCTTAGGTGAAGTAGGTGAAGATATACCCTCTTTCAGCTTGGTGCAATAAAGCTATATTTAATTCGTACAATATAGACTGAATTACAATCACAACTGTTTATTTTCAGTATCTTCAAGGCAGAAAAACCACCACGTCACGTACATATAATCTAACGGTGCTGAGCCAACTCTATCTCTATTGATTAGTTTTAAGCCACCTAAAAAAATCAGTATCAGTTTAAGTGTAGCCTATGCTATATTTAGAATATTTTCACCTCTTTAGATTGCCGTAAGACAGCCCTTACCAATCGAGATTTTCAGCTGTTATGTCAAAAACATCAGACTCCATTGAGAAAAACTGTCTTTCTACTCCACTGAACGGCAGAGCTGCTGCTCTTTTGCTGCCTCCATCAGCTGTTGTGGAAGGTAAAGAGGTGAAAATAATCAAATACAGTGTACACTTAAAATGATACTGATTTTTTTAGGTTGCTAAAATATTTTTTGTTTTGGTCCCGTCCACAGCTGTATATTGCTTAGCTTCTATGCTGCTGTTGTGGGACTGTATTATTTATTTTTTAGAGGAGAGGGGAGGCTGGGGGTGTGATGTATTTTTTTAAAATAAATACAAAATACTACCTTTTAAGTTGTATGTCACTCACCTAAGCCAAAATTAAAAACACAAGTCACTAAATCCTGCACACTTGACCTTTAAAAGTGAAATGTAAAAAAAGGCTAAGAACATTTTTTTCCATTTATCTGCATCCAGCTAATCACCAAACACTGATAAACAAATAATCCAAACTACGATCACTTACATCAATCTCTCCTTCATCAATCTCTCCATCATCCTCTTCCTTCTTTTTGTCTCTGAAGGAATCTCTGCGCATCCTCTCGGGCCCTCTGGAGTCTTTAGGAGACGGGGGGAGGATTGGTTTCTTCTCCTTCTTCTTACTGCTCTTGTCTTCACTCTCCTCCTCTTCTTCTCTCTCTGCTTTTGTGTCTTCCTCATCTTCCTCTTCCTCATGTGCAGGGATGCTGGGCTCCTCTGGGACCTCCTCGTCATAATCCAGCTCGTGCTCGTCCAGCTCGCGGGAAACAGACGCCGAGTCATCCTTCATCTCCCTCACCGCGACAGCTCTCCTCCTCTGTTCTTCCTCAGCTCTCATCCTTTCGTCCTCCTCTTCCTCCTCAGCTTTGCTTTTGTTGTCCTCCTCCTCATCATCATCATCCACATCAGCTGTCTCGGGCTCGGCTGAATCGTCCTTTCTGTAGTCATCGTATCCATCGTCCCGGTCTTCTCCGTCCTCTTCGGCAGTGAAGCTCTTGCTCTGTTCTGGCTCTGAGTCTGGAGACTGTGGCGTGTCAAAGACTCTATCCTCTTGCTCCTCTTCCTCCTTCTCGTCCTCCCCATCCAACTGGTCCCCCTGTGGACCATCTTCATCTCCTTCCATCAGCACAATGGTCCCATCCTCCTGTCCCATTCCCTCTGTTTCTCCTAACGGCTCCTCATCCTCTGGATCAGAGACAAAGTCAGGTACCACCTCATCGTCTTCTTCCCTCTCCTCCTCTAATTCAGAACTTCTTCCCCTGCCTTCCACCACATCATCCTCTTCCTCCTCACCAAGCCCCCCATTTTCCTCTTCGTGGACTATCTCACTGTCTGAGATGACCCTATCCTCCTCTTCATCAGGAGAATCCAGCAGCTCACTGTCAGAAAGGCCCTTCTCCTCCTCCTCAGGGGACTGAGGGGACTGCGTAGGGCTTTCAGGAGTATCCATTAAAGAGTATTCTGGTGTAAACAGAAAAAAACAGTCATCTGTAAGTAACTGTCAACATGCAATATCCAAACTGAGCCCACACTAAATTTCTGCTTGTCTATATCATGAAAAGAACTCATCTTTACATGTCAGCAAGGTTGCATAGCAGCTAGAATATGACTTCAGAACAACATAACCAGTGAAGCTGCAGAAATATAAATAATGCACTCTGAAAAAGAAAATATTAATATATAAAATTATTTTCCAACTGCAAATGACCACAACACAATTTCTGTTGAGGGAAAAATTCAAAAGAGAATTACCAGAGAAATTGCATTCCTTATTAAAGCTCATTAACACATACTTAACCCCTTGAAGCATGGATCGATTTAAATGTTTTGCACTGCATGTAGACACTTTTCACAACCTATTATACCCTTTGAAAACTAACCAAATTGGTTTGATTTTTTTCAAAGTGATGGGGTGAAAAAACAACTGGTGAAGAAATGAACTGCAAGAAATTAGTAAAAGGTGACAAGAAAATGACATAAAATCAGTTTAAAAAAAAAAAAGAGGCAGGGTTATTTCTTCCCGCTGCTGTCAGACTGTACAACCAGCACCGCTCCAAGTATACCACACACACCAAGTGGACTATTTATCACAACGTTCAATTATTTTCCATTTGCACTTGGTGTAAATATTTTTCTTTTAATTGTTCAGTTTTGCGTCTTATTTTACTGCTTTGATCTTTGCTTTATTTATCTTGTAATGCTGTGATGCAAATAATGCAAATTCCCCATTGTGGGACTAATGAAAGATGATCTTATCTTATTCTGTCTTATCTTATTAGCAAGTTATCCAATAAAACAGGGAAATATTATTTGTTTTGCTTAACTGGTTTTCTTGTAACGTTTTAATAACTGTCTTGTTAAGTTGTTTATTGCCTTCTCCCCATTTTCTTTTAGGAAATCACACTAATTTGCTAATGTGTTAAAAGGTTAACCTAATACTGTATGTATACTGTAGATACTGTAGCAGAGAACTGCACAAACAGACAAACTCAGTCTGGCATATGAGCCTCTCGCAGTAAAGCATATTGGACTATATCACACAAAAATGTTTGTTTTTGGGGTGATTTGGACTTTGCCTGAGCAAAGAAATGCTAACCAACGTTAGCTCGATAAACTGATTATATGAATGGAAAGGACTAGAAATTCAAGATCACTAAATGAGGTTTAGACATAATAACATGTGCATAATTGACAACTGATTTAATTACTGTCAGTTAGCTCCGTGCGCTATGAATCTAACAGCAAATACTGGCAATAGTAAGCTAGCTAACAACTGTCGAGCTATAAAAAACATCAAATGCCTCGTAATGATTAAACTACCCTATTTTAGTGTGCAAAGTTAGACAACACGTCCGAGTTTGCAAATAAATGAATGCCCCAGCAGCGTAAACATGACCGGTGGCTGAGTTAATACTTGTGTTAGCTGGGTCGCGCTAAGAGGCAACAAGGCCTTCGCCGCCGACAGAGCAGGCTAGCCGACGAGCACACTGCCCCGCCGAAAAGCTGCCTTTCCTCCACAAATATAAACAAATACACCGGTCATTTTAACGGTATGACTAACCGGATTTAGCCGCTTTAGCAGCGAGCGGACACTGTAACACACTCGTCTGTCTTTGAATTAACAATGCAAGCCTCCCCCGAAGCTAACTTTCAGCTCGCAGCGCAGCCAGCGCTCTGCTAGCTGCTAAAAAACACACATTTTCATTCACCTTGCCGACCCGGAGCTCTTCAAAGACGGCACTGCTGCGTTAACAACTGCCCTCTCCTGCCGATGGCGTTTTTGTACAGCTTGCAATGAATATTATACGGTTTAGTTTAACAGCTACGGTGGAGAAAATACAACACTCCGCACGACACGGCGAGAGCGGCCATTACCTCGACGTCATCAACATACGACAGCCCAGGGAGAAAAAAAGCCGCGCTGGAAGTGAATGAGGGCAGATCTGAGATCAGATCAGCGGGTCACCATGGAGACAGTACTAATGTAGCCAGGAGAAATAAACCGATCTGCGATCAGTGACACCGGCTCCACTGGAGAAGAGCATCCTCACTTGTTATATTGTTAGCCATCATAACGTAACGTAACGTAACGTAACGTAATATAACATAACAACATAACATAACATAAGGTAATGTATGGTAACGAAACGTAATGTAACATAATGTAAAATAACGTAACGTAACGTACCATAACATAACGCAAGGTAAGGTAAGAAAACAACATAACAACGTAACGTAACATAACGGAAGGTAACATAAGGTACCGTAATATAACGCAAGGTAACGTAACATAACATAACATAAAATGACGCAAAGTAACTTAAGGTAACATAACATAACAACGTAATATAACGGAAGCTAGCGCAAGGTAAGGTAACATAAGGTAACGTAACGTAACATTACAATATAATACAATATAACACACTATATATTATATTACATCACATCACTATTATATCCCAGGTCAAAAAGTAGTATACATTAATGTATTATAAATATCCTTTATATATCTACCAAAATCATTACAAGTATACTTGCACTTTTTGTATTTAAAGTATTTTCAAAGTTTATTTTTGAAAGATGTACTTCAATATAGATGTTATTAAGTTCAACCTGATTGTACTTAAAAATAAGCAGACCAATTCTGAAGTACTTTAAGTGGTTTTTGAATGTACATTTCGAAAAACTGTACTTTATTCTGAGTGTATTGTAAATTGTATGTCAGTGCACTTTTAAAAACCATAATAAATGTTAAATACTTATCGGCCCAGTGGTTATTTAGTGTACTTATGAAGAGTATTCTTATTTTCAAGTCCTTTGTAATACACTGCTAGTATCTTTGATTAAAGTTTAATTTAACTTTATGTCATTAGATGTGTATGTAAATATACTTACTAAAACTATATTACTGTGCAAAAACGTATAATGATCATTTTGTGTACTTAATTAAGTATACTTATTTTCAAGTCCTTTGTAATACACCATTAGTATGCTTCATTAGAATTTCAATTAGTTTACCTTAATTAGCATTGTATTTAAGTAAACTTACAAATAGTGCTCTTTAAAGTTAGCTCATTTTAAGCTGTTTTTGAGTAATTGTAAAATATATTAAATTGCAAAAACTTATAGTGGCACTGTAGTATACTCATTCATTCATTCATTCATTCATTCATTGTGCGTAACCGCTTGTCCTCGTGTGGGTCGCGGGGGGCTGGAGCCTATCCCAGCTGTCATTGGGCGAGAGGCGGGGTAACCCTGGACAGGACGCCAGACTATTGCAGGGCTTGTAGTATTCTCATGAAAAGTAATCTTATTTTCATGTTATTTGTAATATGCTATGCTTTATTGAAGTTAATTTAATTTTACGTTATTAAAAGTGTATTTAAATGCAGCCAACTTACTAAAAGTGCACTTTAATGTAAGTTCATTTTGACCTGTGTTTCAGAGCGTTTTTAAAGAGTATATTAAAGTTCCAACACTTAAGTAATAATACTAATAATAAATTCAAAATGTTTTGTACGTGTGAAATTTAAACTACTTTCCAAGTCATTTTTATATGCTTTATAAAAATGTACTTAAATATTACTTCTTCAAACATGTGCTGATATGACATTTTAAAGTAAGGCTGAATCCTTCCAGCTTCTAGCCTCAAGATGGCAGCAATAAACCTAATATTAAATGATGACTTCAGAGGTTTGAACAACCTTCTCATTTAATATTTTCCTTTATTTTAAGTATTTTAAGTATATTCTACTTTATATATTAATACCAAAGACCTCGAAACCATGACAAATCATGTGGAATTATATAAGTAGTAAATAAAATATATAAATATATGTTTTGTTTTTTAGATTCATCAGTGCAGAGTTGAGAGTTTTACACACTACTGACATGATCTTAACCAGCTTGATGAGGTTGTCAACTGGAATTTAAAAACATTTCTCAGACTTAAGAATGTTTCCAGGATTTTAAGGACATTATAGGATTTAAGGATGTGGCACTTTTTGATAAACAAGCTCTATTCTGATGCTGTTTTATGCCCTCTGGCACCATATGTATACCATAAGTACAAAAACATTTCCAGTGTGAATAACTGTTTTTTATTGTGAATTAGAAAATGGTTGGGGGGGCCCTGGCACCCTATCAGGGTCCAGATTTGACCTGCGGGCCGTAAATTCACTGTCACTGCTTATTAAATCTGGAAAATGTCCACAACTTTGAAGGCAAGTTTGAGTGCATTCACAAAAACCATCCAACGCTCTGATGAATCTGGCTCTCAGGAGGACTGCTCTGCTAAAAGAAAGACCAAGAGTCAGCTCTGCTGCAAAGGATAAATTCATTACAGTAACAGCCTCAGAAATCACCAATTAACAACACCTCAGATTAGAGCCCACATAAATCCTTCACAGAGTCCCAGTAAAAGCCACATCTCAACATCAACTGCTCAGAGGAGACTGCGACAATCAGGCAGTGACTAAAAACACCTCCAGGCTATTTGACCAAACACCAATTAAGATGGTTTTAGATGCAGAGTGAAGGAAAAATAACTCCACAGATATTTTCCACAAAATTTTCCACAGATTCAGTTAATTAATTGACATCTCATATTCATTCATTCATATTCATCCTTGTATAATAGCTTGATTTTATCTTTTAGTTAAATTTTTATCTTTATCTTAGTTAATTTTATCTTTATCTCAGGAGAAAACACAGACCACAACAGAGAGAAAATGCAAACTGCAGGTAACAAAGTGCAACTGGCACGCATTTAAAAATAACAGACACCAGTGGACATCAGCTACAGTAATGTCGCAGCTACAGTTTTGATGTTGAGTTCAGTGATGTTTAGGAGACCGTTTGGGGTATTTCATTCTGCAGGGATCAGGATTTTAATTAAGCTGTATCTTATCATTAACGTCTTGCTGTGTAAATGAACTAACTCTCTTTGCTTGAGCACCCTGATGTCTCTGGATCCCACTGTGAATGAAGCTGAATCCTGATGTGTGTGTGCACAGTGGGAGATGTTTCTCTTAAAAACATGAACCCCTGACTGATACAGGAGCGCACAGGCGGCAGCCAGAAGGCACTCTGGGGGTGAATTGTAAAGCTAGAGAATAAAGGACACTTGACTTCCTCACAGAAATTTCAAAATAAAATAATGTTCCAGCTTTGACGTTGTGTTTCCTCTCCCTCTATGCGGGTGATATTCGATTTACAACCCAAATCTGGGGTGCCGGGTAACCACCAACCATCTTAAAATTCACAATAAAACTGAAGTGATTCACACAGGGAATGGTTTTGGTACTTTTAGTATAAATAAGGTGCAAAAAAAGCCTCAAAATAAAGCTTGTTCATCAAAAAAGCTGACATGTAGCTAAGCCCCTAATGTCAAAATATCCTAGAAATGTCCTGAAATCCTTGAAACATCCTAAAATCCTAAAAATGTCCTAAAATCATAGAAATAAGTGTAAAGAAAATGCCTTAATTATAGTCTATGGTGGAAGAAGTATTCAGTTCCTTAACATATTTAAAAGTACTGAATCCACACTGTGAAAATACTCTGTGACAAGTAAAAGTGCTGTATTAAAATGTTACTGAAGTAACAGTCAGTAGGTACAATCGGGAATAATAAATAAATTAATTAATTAAAAGACCTGGAAAAAGTGTTTAAAATAAATAATTTTGTGGCATTGTTTTCAATAAGTAATTATTTTAATTAGAAATATATATATATTTTTAGTTGTTTTTTTAAAATTCTACATCTATTAACATGCTTAGTTTATGGTAAGTAGTTTTTAATGTCATTAATTTAATTACAAGTATTTTTAAAGCTTTTTAAAAAAACAGAATTTTCTAAATCTACAAACATAGTAAGTATGCAATAACATAGTTTTTAATACTTAATTATGATTATGAATATAGGGTGTTTCCTTAGCTTTAAAAAAATTGTAAAATCAGTTTGTGGGACATTCCTTACCAAGTTGCTCATTGTCTTTTATTTTCATGCTTTTTGAAAGAAATCACACCAATTTGCTCCGAGTTTAAAGGGTTAAATTCTTGTCAAAGGCATCTGAATGCAGCCCAAGAAAACTGATGATGCTCCAGGTTTTAAAGGGTTAATTGATACAAGATTGATATGAGTTTCCCGATTGTAATGGGCTTTACCTAACGATATTTACGTTGAGGCGCTTTTATTTTGAAGGCACACGCGCTGCTTCCCTCGTGAGTGCGTGTGAGTGAGCTCAGTAGGTGCTGGCAGGGCACTGTGCTGTACAGTATGTAGACATCAGCAAAGCTGTGCTGCCGACCCGGCTTTAACCAGCGACACACACTCACAGGAACAAAATAACGCATTTTATTTTTTGTGAGATTCAGGCTGAAGAGGATTCTGGAGGAAGATGACATGATGCAAATACAATAAAAGGTAAATAATAAATTTTTTTTCTGCAAATAAGTGAGGATAGAAATAGAAGTTTACAATCTGTCTGTCTCTTAATGCATCATGCTCTCTTCATAAGCCAACCATAACTAACAGTAATGTAATGTCATCCATTTATTTACAGACAAGGACATACAGTACATGATTTTAAAATTTTGTCTTTTTCATAATTTATTTATTTATATTTTCTTATTTAGTATTACTTATTTAATTTTCCAGATAATTTCACAATCAAATGTGACAATGTCACAATTATAACACAAAGTTGCTCTGGGTAACTCATATATCCACTATCACTGCACTTTTTATTATTTATTTGTTTTAAACATTTTAAACATTTTAACATTTAAGTCACACATGCAGCACCTTGTTTGATTCAAATGATCAACATATTGATATTCGTCTTGTATAAATTTAGGATGAGCTGAGCTCTGCACTGTTCCATGTTCATGCTATACCTGTCACACAGATGCCACACCGTCCTGTAATAGCTGTCACCGTGGGGTGAAGCTGCTGTTGGTTCGGTCCTTTGCTCAAAGCAGGGGCGTGTCCAGTGAGCAGCCTGGGGTGGCCCAGCCCCTGAGCTCTGGTTGGCCACCTCAGGTCCCACCTCATGATCCTAATTGGCCATATGCCCAGAGGCTTATTTATTTCAAAGGAATATTTTACCCACAAAATGACCATTTCTTTTTGAATAAAGCATGCTCTGTAACCTTGAATTTGTGAAAAAAACTTTGTGTTTCTCACATGCCTTGAGAAAATGTAAAACATTTTAATTTCCTGTTTGATTGAGGACCGCATTTAACAACAGCAAAACTGCAGTACTATGCAAAAGTCTCAAGCCACCTAAAATTTTGTTATTTCCGCAGTGTCATAATCATACATATTTATTTCGTAGTAGTCTCATTACTAAAATACAATCAGAATATAATAGAAATACATATACAGTATAAAAAAAAATCTAGAATATTTCAGAATAAAACAATGTCACCCGGCAAAAGTTAAAGTATTTAGTGTCATTAATCTTCTGGTATATTTACACCAGGTTGCACTGATGACATGTCCAAAGCTCAATATTAATTGTTGATATATATATATACATACATAAATATATATATAAAATATAAATCTTGGGAAAAACATTAAAAATGCATCCTTTTTCTAATGATTTATGAGCGCATTTAGAGTAGAAATCCATCATTACAATACTTTTTTGTGTTTGGATTATAATTGGGTTCTGAACGGGATATGTAGACGCACAAGTCCACTACAATATGTGACAGCTTGGGAAGAGAAGGTTTATTTAAGATGTTAAACTGATGAGCTGCTTCTTTCGCTTCATACCTTTCTAATGTTGAAAAGATGGTTTGCATGTGTGAATTTAAACCAGCAGGAGACCCCTGGAACAAAGTGTGTTCCTGAGGCACCTCACTCAGGAGTGATGGATAGTCAGAGACGTGCAGCAGATCGGCTCTGCTGAGCTGTGGATGTGCGTGTGTAATGGAATGAATGAAGAGTGGATGCAGTCTGACTGATGGCAGAATAGTGCAACTAAATTACTTTCATTTTATGTCCACCTCAATTTATTAGAGGCAGCCCCCAGGAGGGGAGGTCCAATATGTGTGTGTGACTGGACCGGGAGACGAGTGAAGAGCATCAGACGCCTTGCGGAGTTTCACAGTGTTGCGCACTAGTTAATTAGCTTTGAGCAGAACGTGAAACCTCGACACAAACCTGCGGATTCTTTGGATGGAAAAATGGTTCGCACTTTGTCCTCTGATAACCTCAAAATCTGTTTAAGTGGTTCTAGTGTAAAGAGGATTTTAGGAATGTGGCTGTAACTTTAGCAGAAATGCACTAGGAGGCATCATAATTGCATTATGAGGGAAGAATAAACTTTACACTCGTTTGCATGTTTTGCCAGAATATTATATTTAAATGATCTTAATGCGCTCATTGAGTGTGTTTACGCCTTGAGTGCATTATTAGGGGTTATTTGTTACACTGCATGCTCAGCAGCACCAGAATGGTTCATTTAAATATTGTCCATTAATGCCTATGCACATTGGATCTAATTAAAGCTTCACCCGGCAGGGCTGCAGCTCCAGCTCTCAATCTGAGGTCTGCAGACCTGCAGGGGAACATTAGGGAGCTTAAGTTTATTATGTTTGCATCATTTAAAGGACCAGTGTGTAGGATTTAGGGGGATATACTGGCAGAAATGGAAGAATAAATATTAAAGTTAGGTATTTTCTTTAGTGTGTAATGACCAGAAAATAAAAATTGATGTACTTTTGTTACCTTAGACAGAGCGGTTCATATTGACATAAGGAGCAGGTCTTTCTACATGGAGAACGCCATGTTGCACCACCATGTGTCAAACCAAACACTGGCTCTCGATAAGGACTTTCACGTTGTTTATATTTTTGTGTCAGCTATCATAGTTAGCGGCTCCTCTACGGAAAAAGTGTTGAAAATTGAATAAAACAGTTTCATGGAAGAAAATCTGTGTTTTTACAGGTTTAACCCTTTCAAACTAATATAATAATCCCCACAGCTAATTTTCAGATTATTTCCTAGTTACTTTTCACTATTTTTTTTAAAGGTTGCAGGACATTTCTTGCCAACTGATCTATTGGTACTTCCAATGATTTCGAGCAAGGTCAAATTCATTACCTCTGTCTTACCTCTACCTGCATTGTCATCACATATTGACACTTTGCAGTGCACTTCCATGTCTACATGTTAGGCTCTAGGTGTCCCTCTGCATATGCTGTTGACATTTCTGGTTGCCACTAAGCACATGGTGGGATAATGCTGCACATGGTTAAGTTTAGGTAACAACAGGACATGACAACCAACGGCAGGACAACTGCACATGCTGGCACGGATGGTTAGGTTTAGGCAAAGGAGGCACATGAAGAGAAAACGTAGAAAAAAACCATCACATTCAGACAGGAGACAAACACCGCACTCATGCATAGAAGTCTGGGGTTTGCTGGAAAGATGACTTTGGGCGTCGGGATCTTAAACCGATAATAGCACCGCAAAAGTGGCAGCATTTGCTGACTTCTGAATGAGAACAGGCTGAGCAGACACACACAAGCCCGTGATGACATCGGTTAATGAGCGCCTGAGCAAAACTTCCACAGCAGCTTTGGGATAATACAGCTGGTTATGCTGCTGTGTTATCAATTGTAGTGTGAACAAAGCATAATTACATCTCGTTAATTATGAGGTGAATCACATCTTTGTGTATCATAAATAAAGTCAATGAATAAAGTGGATTATTGCTACACAGTTATTCAACGTTGCCATCCTGTAGCACCCCTGTAAACGGTCGCCATGACATTCAGTGAACACGTTCATACTCACCAAAGGATGAAACATTTAGATAACATCAAGATATCGCATAATCTAGAAACAGAGAAAAAATGAAATTAGTGCTGATCTTTTCCTTACACATTTTCTGCAAGAACAACATTGCCATTTGAAACTACAAGCTTGCTTTTTTTTCTTTCATTTCCCTCCTTTGGTTTAAACTAACATCTGCTTTTGGAGCACCTTTGCTTCCGAGCAGCATTTATCAGCTGGTTCTGACAGAACCGCAGATGCCGGAGGGAGTCACAGAGAGAAATTCTCAATGTCTGTTAACCCTTTGAAACCTGGATAGACATCAGTTTTCTTGTGCTGTGTTCAAACGCCTTTCACAATGTAACCCTTGAAACCTGAGCAAATTGGTTCGATTTCTTTCCAAAACAGGAGAAAAAAAGGCACAGAGTAACCTGCAAATTGCCAGAAATTAATAAAAAATGTCAAGAAAATGAAAAATATTTTAATAAGGGAAAAATGAAAAAAAAATCTGGGGAAAAATGTTCAGAAAACTATAGTTATAGTTATTATAACCATATATTTTAAAATCATGTCACGGAAAAAAAGTATCGCCTTCTTTAAAAAAAAAAAAGATTTTTTTAATTTTCTTGTTTATTTTTTTAATAATAATTTTCATGTAATTTTCTAGTTGCTTAAAAAACTAATTTCCTGTTAAATCTTGGGCCATGTCTTTTTAAGATGCATTCAGCACTCTGCCTTTGTCTTTGAAAGAAGCCAAACCAGTTTGCTCAGGTTTCAAAGGGTTAATGTGTGTTTGACATTGACTTATTAAAGTCCTAAGCCAATCCAAAGGTTACTGTCTATCACTTCCCTGTTTGTCCAATTAATTGAACTCATTTTCTGTTTCTAGGTGACTTGATGGGGGCTGAGTGGTGTTTGGAAGTCCTGGGATCAAATTCAACATGTTTTTCACTCTTCTTCATTACTTAAAAGGAAGATAGAGAGGGGGCAGTGGAGGTGAATGTCAGAAGGACATTTCAAAGAGAAGAAAACAGGCACAAGGCTCATTTTCCATCCTCAATGATCAGAGACCTCTGTGGTGTTAACCCAATCAAAGCTGTGCGATGCTAAAGCTTCACAGCAGCCAATAAACTGTGCCACTTTAACGGCTTCAAATGAAAATTAATGCTCTAATTGAAGGAGAAAAAAACATGGCGACATTTCAGAGTCATGCCCCTCATCACTTTAATCACATCAATGTAACCTGTGATTAACGAACACGCCAGCCGATAGCAGATATGACTGACAACGGGAGCTCCAGAATTGACACCCCGACGAACATCTCTCTGAGTCCCAGCGACGCCGTCTCTGACTCGCTGGAGTACAAGACGGTGTCCGTGTTCCTGGTCCTGCTGGTGTGTGGCACGGGCATCGTGGGTAACATCATGGTGGTCCTCGTAGTCTTCACCACACGCCACATGAGGACGCCTACCAACTGTTACCTCGTCAGCCTGGCCATAGCGGACCTGACGGTGCTGGTGGCGGCGGGGCTGCCAAATGTGGCGGACAGTCTGACGGGCACGTGGGTGTTTGGCCACGCTGGCTGCCTGGGGATCACCTACTTTCAGTACCTGGGCATCAACGTGTCCTCCTGCTCCATCACCGCCTTCACTGTGGAGAGGTGAGGATGGAAGAACAACAAACTACAACTCCTCCAAGCACTGGCTTTGTGTTAGGCGGGTTTCCATTAGAGATTTGCACAAAACTTAGTAATATTGTCAAAATTTTAATTTGACACAATTGTGAGATGATTGTGTTTCCATTGAGTGATGTTATGTGACTTCCCCTCTTGCAAAAACATCCAAAGAAGCATGGTGATGGATGGATAGATCACAGTTTATTAAATTAATGTATTTCTATTTGTGAATTGGAGCAGAAGATCAAGATATTACAGTGATTACAGTAGGCAGCCTTCTAATACAGCTTTGCGCACAGCTTGAGCAATATTTTCAAAAAGCTGATAAAACAAAAATGCTAGATGATTGTATTTCCATTGAGTGATATTGCGACTTCTTCGCTTGCGATGTCATTCCAAGAAGCATGGTAATGGATGTTCAAATCATCAGCAGGTTTATTTCTGTTGCAGCTACCGCACTAGCCGTCATTATTCCCAATCGAAGGCGACGTAGGCGTGTTATGTGAGCGATAATGAAAAGGCGAGCCCCTTATATGTGGGAGCGGCGACATATGAGGGATTTATGGAGGTGATAGTCCACAATTTCACAGAGGAATTCAAAACTTCCAGCTGATCCGCTCAAGTTTTGAAGAGTTGAGCATTGCAGTAACACCTCTTGTAGCACCTGCTGCATCATGCCTGACGTCTATCACAAAGCACAAATTCGCATCAAAGGGCTTTAAAGTCTGTACCGAATAGGACACCTTTGACCCCTTGAGTCAGAAAAGGATGACAAGCAAGTTAAACTACCTGTTTTGCTGCTGCTAGTTGCAGCCCTCTCTCTCTGGACTGGACCATTTTCAAACTTGTTGTTTGCACGAGTCACCCAAACACAAAAACATGGAAAAATAGGTTCCAGGAGTTCACCATTATTGTGATGGCAAAGTAAAATATCTGTGTCATGTCTGAATAAGCCCTTTAGTCACCTACACGTAATGTAAATGTCATGACAAAGACATTATTAGCTCAGACCTAGTGACATTTAGGATCACTTTGAACATGGCACAAATTGGTAGATTAATGTAAAAGCTGCAGCAGCACAATGTCAAACATGAAGAGAGAGGGAGATAAAGAAATGTGCATCTTAATCCATCTAGGCAGGTTTCCATTAATCCTCAAATTGAGCAAATCGAAATTGCTAATATAAAATACACCTAAAGGAAACATGTCAAAAGTTTTAATGCTCACATGAGGTGGTATGTCAGGCGATTCGAAAAAGCCATATATTGCAAAACTGCAATGGAAACACTTATTTGTCTTTTCTAGGTCACATGATGCTATGGCTATGAGCTTGTCAGTAGGAACTGGCTCCCTCATGATGCAGCAGGAGCTACAGGAGCTGTTATTGCATCACATAACTCTGAGAAAGTTGAGTGGATCATCTAGAAGTTTTGAATCCACAATTCCTCTGTGAAATCGTGGACTGTCACCTCCCAGAAATCTCTCACAGTAGGCTGCTCCCACATATAAGGGGCTTACCTTTCCATTATTACTCGCATAACACGCCTACTTCGCCCTCTGTTGGAAATAATGACGGCTAGTGCGGTGGCTGCAACAGAAATAAACCTGCTGATGTTTTGAACATCCATTACCATGCTTCTTGGAATGATATCGCAAGAGAAGAAGTCGCAATATCACTCAATGGAAATACAATCATCTAGCATTTTTGTTTTATCAGCTTTTTGAAAATATTGCTCAAGCTGTGCGCAAAGCTGTATTAGAAGGCTGCCTACTGTAATCACTGTGATATCCTGATCTTCTGCTCCTATTCACAAATAGAAATACATTAATTTAATAAACTGTGAAACACAAAAGAAAAAGAACATAAATAAGAAGTGGTTTGTACTTACCAAGAGATTGTTGGCAGTTAAAATGATAAAAAGGCACGTTTTTGTTTAAACTCTCCATTTCCTCTTCACGTGCAGGTACATAGCTATCTGCCATCCGATGAAGGCTCAGACTGTGTGCACAGTGTCCCGGGCCAAGCGGATCATTGCCGGGGTTTGGATCTTCACCTGTGTCTACTGCATGCTGTGGTTTTTCCTGGTGGACATTCAGGTTAGATAAACATCGTGTGTTTTTCACAACATGTTTGTGTTACTGGTTTAACTGGGTAAGGGCCACAGCAGAGTAAACCTAAATTACTGATTCAACAATCAAGCACATGATTACTTAAGTCAAGGATACTGAACTCGCTTTGCTTGGGGGCCACTTTTGCAAAATGATTTTCAGACATTTCTGGGATTTTAGTGTGTTTGTTGGATTTTAGTACATTTCTGGGATTTTAGGACAAGTGTAGGATTTTAAGACATTTGTAGGATTTAAGGGCATTTTAGGATGTTTCTACAATTCCAGGACATTTCGAGGATTTTAGGATGTTTCTGCAATTTTAAGACATTACCAGGATTTTGGGACATTTTAAGGATTTCAGGACATTTCTGGGATTTTTGGACATTTCTAGGACTTTAGGATAATAGGGGCTTAGTTAGGACCTCTGTTTGGGGTGCGAAGATCCTACACTGGCACTTTTTTGTTATAAACAAGTTCTATTTTGATGCTACTATACTAAAAGTACAACAACAATTTCCAGGGTAATTTATTTTTATTGGGAAGCCAGCTGGCATCTTATCGGGGCCAGATTTAGCCTGCAGACTGTAACTTCAGTATCACTGGCCTAAAATGTTTGTGTACAGAGCCCACTGCAATTTTGTCAGTGTAAAAATACCCAAAATAAAGTAATGGGTACAAATAATAATAATAATAATAGCCCTCTGCAGGGAGTACATGGTGTTTCAGTAAGTACGTGAGTCATGAACTGAGGAAAAAAACATTTGTGATTATCCACTTTGGTCCATGCACTGATTCAACTGAAGGGGCATGTGAAAAGCTTTTTATGAGCGCTGTGTGATTTCTGAGAGTAGCAGCATTTTTGTGATGAGATGTGAAGATTATTATGTACATCTATGCCTGCAGCCTGGAGCCTGCAGCCTGGAGCCTGGAGCCTGGAGCTCTGAGCCTGGAGTCTGGAGTCTGCTCTAACAGCATCTCTGTGATTACCCTGACATGTAGGTCAGCAAGACCGGGCATCTGTTCTGTGGCTACAGAGTGAAACGGGAGCTCTACTTGCCCATCTACCTCATCGACTTTGCCATTTTCTACGTCATCCCGCTGCTCCTCGCCATCGTGCTGTATGGCTTGATAGCACGCATCCTCTACCTCAGGTACTGTAAAGAGTCATCAAACCATACCTTGACCTTCATTTTAGAGGCCTTAAAAATATAATTGAAAATTGTTTTGGGCATAAAAAAAGCAAAATAAAAATAAAATTTATTTAAAAAGTGATGCCACTACAGGTTTTAAATGGTAAAATGTCAAACAGCCATAAATGGTCAAAAGCTTGAAGTGACAGAAAGTGAATTGTTGAGAGTTATGTGAGAAGTTAACAAAAATACATCAATAAATCAGCAGCAAAAGAAAAGTGACGTCGCTCCAGGTTTCAAAGGGTTAAACCACCTGCTAACGCATTAATTTACTCAAGAAACCCAAGTAACCAACAAATCTAACGCGCCTCTGATGTCCCTGCAGCCCTCTGCCCAACCATCCTGACACCAGCGCCACCACGCTGCGCCGGAGCTGCCGTGAGCCCTCTGAGGCGGGGAAGGGGGGTCGCCAGGGCCGGCCAAAGAGCGCGCTCTCCTCCAGGAAACAGGTTTGTACCTCATTTCACATTTACCCCCTTTCCCAATGACCTCTTCCACGCTCTCCTTTCTTGCCATAACATCTTGTCTTATCTATCAAGTAATTGCTGTGCGATAGCTTTAGTCACATTTGACCTTGGTCTCGTCTTCGGCTGTGTGTCTGTGATCTGGTGGGAATATAGAGGCCATGATTCCCTCTTAACAGCACGGTGATGATGCCCCTGCCACCCGTTGCCTCAGAAAAGTGGCCTCTTGTCAGCTCTCTGTCCCGGCTGTTACGAGGCCCTGAAGGCAATCTTGATGGTAATGGCTTCTTTTCCTCAGGCTGGGCAGTCAAAAAGGCTACTTTTCGGAGAAAGCCCTCGCTCTTCTAGGTTGCATGGTATTAGTGCAGCGTTGCTTTGTCTCTGCTGGAGGCAGGACTCAGTCTCTCAGGCTTTTTGGTCTTGAAAGCATCGCATCCACATTTATATATTTTTAACCACTCAGGAGGGATAACAACAAAGTTCTTTTTTGACTTGAAGGGACGTTTTGCGTGTACATTTTCTTCTTTCAAAAGGTGTATGGTGAATGAAAAGACAGAGTGCAGATATTTTCATTCTCTACAAAAGCAACAGAAGTATCTGTCTCTGAATGTCAGAGGTTTTCTAGCCATTTTTTTTATCTTAGTTGTTTTTTTTGTATAAAAATATCTTACATTTGAACAATATCACCTTCCCCAGATAGGTTATGGCTGAATATATATAGCTTTTGTCCCTTTTGAAAATATTACGTTTACAAGAGGACAAAAGCAGCTCAGTGCCCCAGTGTGCTTCAAATGAAGAGCTTGTCGGAGTGTTAACTCTAGGAGCGATATCAGACAAGAATTGAGATGCAGCTTTAAGCAAGTAATGACGTACCTTTTTATAAATCATGAATTAAATTTATTGTTTTGACTAATTTAAAACACTTATTACTGCAGTCTGTAAGGCAGAGAATTTAAACAATCATATTAATTTTCATTATGACATCAACTATGCATTTTCTTGTATCTGTCTATTCTGGTAACAGTCCTCATATTTCCATTAACCCTTAAAATGTGCAAATTGAAATTGCAAATATAAAATACAACTAATTTAAACACATCAATTAAAAACAAAACCTCCCAGTTATCACAAAAAAGTTTTTACATTAACATGGGTTGGTATTTCAGGCAATTCAAAAAAGCCATGTTTCGCAAAACTGCAACGAAAACACTCTTCACTTTTAGAGGTCACATGGTGCTAATGATAATGACTGCACTTGTAGAGCACTTTTCTTGTCTTTTAACCACTAAAAGTGCTCTCACACCATGTGTCACATTCACCCATTTACACACACATTCACACACTGGTGGCTGAGGCTACTGTGGTGCCACCTGCTACTCAGTAACCATTCACACGCACTCACACTCCGATGACGCAGCATCGGGAACAATTTGGGGTTCAATATCTTGCCCGAGGATACCTCAACATGTTGCCAGAAGGAGCCAGGGATCAAAATCCTAACCCTCCGATTAGAGGACGACCCACTCTACCTCTGAGCCACAGCTGTCCTAAAAAGCATTACTGCATCGCATGGTAGATAATTCCATGTCGTTTTTCCAACTTCTGATCTAAATGCGTTCCAGTGTATCTGTTCAGGAAAACATGCAGGAAACTTATGTTTGTTTGGCTACCCTCAAAATCAGAATTACGCGGACCTACATGAGCTACCACGGCACCATCAGTGACAAGAAACGAATGGAACAATTGAATGGAAATGCCACTACGAAGTTGTTCTGGCAGGTTTCACATAAAAAACACGACATAAAAGTAAAAACTGACAAAAAGGTAACTCTGCTTCCCATTCACCGTCTATGCCACCATATTGCTGTGATGTCAATTCGACCGACTTCATTTGTATGAATCTGGCTCGAGTGTCTGATTCTGAATCTCGATGTGAATGGCCGTTCCATTGCACTTTTCTGAGTCGGAGGTTCGTTTTTTCCCCGAGTTGTAAGTACAGTGGAACATGGCAAAAGCTACGGCAAACATGGTAAGAAAAATCTGGTGCACTGATGTGATTGAGATTTCTCTTATTCTGTCAATCTCCGTCTGCCTGCACAACAGCAGCATGTTAACACACCATCATTCCCAGTCACCTGATCCCTCACCCACCTCTCAGAGAAGCCTGCAGTGCAAAACCTCTGAGCTCAGAGTTTGTTTGGCTGCACTGTAAAATATTGCAGAGTTTGCCTTCTTCTGGTGCATTTCTGACAAAGTGAAAAATGAGCTATGAAAATGAGACCTTTCACATTATTTATTTATTTTTTCCACTGTTGATACAGAAATATTAGTTTGTGCAGCTTTAAAGTTTTAGTTACACAGGCTTTTCCTTTTGACTCAAACAACCAGACATTTTCTAACACGGTTGCTCATTTTTGTATTCATGGTTCAACTGAGGGTTTTATACCCATCCAATCTGTGAAAGTGCTTTAAAGCGGTAGTCATCAAACAACACGCCCCATGCACGAATGTTGTCATTATTTTTTCTTATAATTGTTCTTGCGTAGAGCAATAAGAATAATAAGAAAATTCCTCATGGGATTCACGAAACAACAGCCAAGTTTGTTTTTACCACCTGAGTATGTTATTGAATTGGTTTTGATCTTAAATTGGATGCCTGTGTCAGGCAATTTGCAATTAACAAGGAAACGCACCAGTAAACACATATAATGGCAGCAGACTTAAGTGCCGTGTGCAAACCACAAATTAACAAGCCACTGATAAGATAGAAAAAGGAGTGGAAATGGGGAGAAAAACAACTTTTTCTCAAGTTAAAGATGTAGAGAAGTAAATAAAACTTTAAAATCAAGAAATAAAAATCATTTTCTCAAATGAATGTCAGAAATCACAGTGTAAAAGTGGTGTGCTTACATGTTCAAAAAGTGAAATGAGTCACTGTTGGGTATCAACACCACATTTTTGAAACCATCAGCCTCCATATCTTCAGGCAGTGGCAGGTGGGCTGGAGATGGAGGGGGGCACGCCATGGGGCATTGCAATATTGTGCAGAACACAGCAGGCCATGATCATTTAGCACACTTATTCAGGTGTGTATAAAAGCTGACCCCCTGCTGTGTGTAGGCATAGCCAGAGGCCTTTCAGTATACCCATAGTGCGCTCCACCACTGAGCGAGTGAGCGTCAGTATCTTGATATAGGCCACCTCTTGCTGGGTCTGAGCATTGCTCAGTGGGGTCATAAGCCACGGTAATAGAGGACAGCCACTGAACTGAAGGACAGTTGGATTAATAATGAAAGTTAAAAATGCAGACTGAAAAATTCCAATAATAGACCTGCCTATAAGTCACTCATTTACAGCAGCAACACCGGCCTGTGCACTCCCCCTGGACGTGTGTGTATGTGTGTGTGTGTGTGTGTGTGGCCATGTTAGTCCATTTTATTTATCATTCAGACTAGACCTAATTCTCTTTAATGTCTTAAAAATTTAAATCATTAAAGGCCAGTGTATAGGATTTAGTGCCATCTAGCAATGAGATTGCACATTAGACTATAATGTCTGCAAATTAATTATATTGTGTCGAGATTCAGGAAGGTCACCTGTGGAGTCCCCCAGGGATCAGTGATTGGGCCGAAACTCTTCACACTATACTTTAAAGATATTTGCAACGTCACTAGTTTGATAAATTTGTCATTTTTGCAGATGATGCAAATTCATTTTGTTCTAGGAAAAAAGAACATTTGTATGCTATAGAAAGGGAGCTGGACATTCTCAAAATTGTCTCAATATTAAGAAAACTCAATTCGTGCTTTTTGGAAACCACAGAGAAATTAATGGGGATAGTAAATTAAAGATTTGTGATGTCAAGTTGAAAGAGTATTTGAGATTAAGTTTTTAGGGGTTGTGATTGATCATAACTCAAAATGGAAACAACAATTGCAACTTACGTTATCAGCTGCAGCCATTTCCTCTTCTCATTTTCATCAATAAGAAAGCAGTAAATTGACAATTTTACTCTTTTATTCTTGTTTTGTTTTCTTTTTTGGATTCAGATCTGCTCAATCACAGTGCTGTGGCATTGTAAACTGTGGGAGGTTTGCACCTGGAAATAGTATTTTTAAAGGACATATCGTCATGACTTAAAGACTGGAGAGTGCTACTGACTGGTACTACTGTTACGTCTCTGTGCACAGGTGTTTTTAATATTTCGACATGTTACTGTGTAGCCTCTCATGTTTTTAAAGTGCTGGTTGCTGTTTGTAACTTTTTCTCATGCTGGACAGTTCCCTTGAAAAAGAGACCGTTCTAAATGGGACTTACCTGGTTGAATAAAATAAATAAATGTAATGGTTCTGGAGTGCTTTACCTTGCGACCTGTAGCATAGGTTCTGTGTCACTGTGTGCGTGTCTCTGCATGCACACGGGCCTCGGTGAGACTGAACTCTAATGCAAGAGTGCGGAGAAGATCCTAATCTCATGTGTTCAAGGGCCTCCATCTAGGAGCAGAAGATTTGCATAATGTGATTTGGGATTTACATAGAAGTGTGCTTAATACCGCAGATGATTTCACTCTCTCAGTTCTTCAATAGGCACTTTATGCTCTTTCATTCATGGCTTGATAGGCCAGCTCAATCAGATGGGAGTTTGATAAACTTGTGTATGCCAAAGAATGGCACTTTCATGATTGGAGATTAATACAGTGTGGTGTGAGATTGTATAGTTTTAATCTCTGAGAGTTTCTTCATGTCTGTGATCTCCTCAAGTGCATGTTGAGGGGGAGAGATGGGGAAGCTCGGCCATTGTTGCCCCGGGTGAGTCGATAGCATCAGAGGCTAAGTGCGAATTCTTTGGCTCAGTGGGTCGAACTGTGCCTCCACTGGATTCTGGATTCAGCCTGGGAGGATGCTGTTGTTAGCAAAAAATTGGATTTGTTTGTAATGGCGGAGTCAAGTATCCTGCCGCCGCATAATTACAGTCATTATGCATATTGAAAATGTCACCCTGATGCTTTCCGTCTCATTATGACAGTGCAGAGATAATTAGGAAGCTCTCCTCCCCGCCTCCTTTGTGTTCAATTAAACGCTTTGTTGTGTGCAAGCTTTTCCTTTTTAACTACCTGCTGAGGTGGCTGAAGGTGGCTCACCACATAAGGCGCGGACACACACCCTTATCTTAAATAGCATTTTGCTGAGAGGAGTCAATGATACCTGGTATCAACCTGGCACACCGAAGGCGGAGGAGGACTTGGCTGCAGGGTGAGGCTGGGAGGGAGTAGGTGTGTTATTGGTGACTGATAAGGATAATCACTTGAGTCTTACAGGCTGACTGGCTCTATTCCCCCCCTCTGTCTCGCAGGGGTTCAGAAATGTCTGAGCTGTTACTATGGTCACCAGCCAGTGATAGGATTGGGTGGGGTGCGGAGGAGGGTCAAGGCATGCTGAGGGTGTCGTATACACAAAGAAAAAAAAAATGCATGCACACACACATACACACATTCTTTCTGAGACACTGCAGTGCTTTGACATTTGAGGTTGAATGTCTTCACTGTCCATTTAGTTCTGTTAGTTGGCTGCCATTACTTGATAATTATTATAATTTTGTTTGTTTGTATTACTGCCTTGACCTCATTATAAAACATAATGCAGTATGAGATGTCACTACCCAAAGTCCAAGGAGAAAGTATTCAGCCCATTTTGATGCCGACATCATCAACTACAGCTGCTTCTGCAGTGCATTTGGTGTAAGATTCGTCTTGGGGTGTTATCATACTCTACTGGACAGATGCATGGCACCTGCTGCGGTAGCATGATATGTATACGGTCAGCTTCAGTCTAGAACACGGCTGAAAAGAGGCTGCTGCATTTCACCTGATCGGCCCTTTCTCAAATTGATAAAAAAAAAAGCCACTTTCTGCGTCCATCCAGAATGTGACTGGACAGCATCAGAGAAGAAAGCGCTCAGACAGAACCTGTGGCTCTGTTATCATACACTGGCAGACAGCCGGATAGCACCGGGCACGTCCACATGCAACATGCAAGGGCGGGGCAACTTGAGAACGCAACCAGACAGAACAGGTCACATGTGCATGAAAGACTGAAGGACAGCATCAGGTAATAATGTTGCTGGTAACCAACAAGTTGTTTATTGTAAATAACATGGATTATATATTTTGTTTATTAGACCTAATTTGAGCACCCTGCACTGAAAAATCATACAAAATTTGTGATGTTAACTATGAAGGAGAAATTTCAAGCTTTTATTTGAGGCCAAATGTTTGTCCCACAGGCTGCTGCCATCTAACATTGCCTGTGTATGTCATGCTTCCCTGCAGGTGACAAAGATGCTGGCAGTAGTGGTGATCCTATTTGCTTTACTGTGGATGCCCTACCGGACTTTAGTCCTGATCAACTCTTTCGTGTCCACTCCTTATCTGGATGCCTGGTTCCTCCTGTTTTGTCGGATATGCATCTATGCCAACAGCGCTATCAACCCTGTGATATACAACGCCATGTCTCAGAAGTTTCGCTCAGCGTTTCGCGGGCTTTACCGCTGCCAGCGACCGGAGGCAAATCAGAGGACGCTGTCAATGATGCAGACCGGCTTCAGCACCATACGAAACACCCAAACCTCCCAGTCCAATAGCAATGGTACCAATGAAAAGGTGAGGAGTGTGATTCTGAATACCACAAATGATATGACTACAAAGCAGAATGCAAGCGGCCATCAGGAAACGGCAACAGCCAACGGCACAAAAGCAGACCATCACACTGACATCAGTGAGGCTACTTTCAGCTGTGGTGTGGGTGCAGCTGAGACAACGCTATCTGGTGATGAGGATCTGGGTTGGCCACCAATAAATGATATGACCATTAATTCAGCAGATGGACAAACAACCAATGACGAGCAGGAAAGCAAGTAAATCTCTACTGTAGAAAACCTATGAATTAGGAAGTACCACTTAAATACAATGAGAAAACTCAACAAAATGATTAAATGGAGCTGATACTCACAGACAGGAGTTTCAGCTAATGAAAAGAGAGAGAGGAAACTTGTAAACTGCATTTATTTCATGATTTAAAATTGGTAGATTTCTCCTTGACCACTAAGGTCATCTGTTTAGAAATGAAAGATAAGTAAATGGAAAAAAAGTCACACTGTAGAATGAAAACATAATTTCTTTGGCCACAAAATGCATTCAAAATTGCATGTCAAAATGATAGCTCATAAATTAATTTGAATTTACAGAAGAGAGGCTGCATATCTTTCATTTAAGGCAGTTTTTACCTTCCAAAATACACAGAGGAAAGGTTTCTGTAATGAACCAAGACCATATCGAATTCCTCGAATCTGTTTCGCCTCATAATATAATTGAGGTCAATTATTATGGATTCAATGACAAACGATAATTAATTTGCTTTTTGAAAGATTGTAAATGCTGATGTATAAATAATTTGTCCTATCCAATATCTTGTGCAAATTTGACACATTTTTATGTGTAAAAAGGAAGACATAATTATCTTTTCAACATTTTCACCACTAATCAAAGCACTTATTCTATGATTGTACTCATGTTTTCTAATCCGTCATGCATCCGTCATTCAACTGTGATTCATTGCTGAGATACAAAATGAATGTTAAAAGAAAAAAGGCAGATAAACAGCCGCTTAAAGAGAAACACACTTTCTATTTCTCTACTACTACAACAAGCACAAACTCAAAGTTGAGCAAAAGATTAAGAGACATACATTTAAAAGATTTGTTGACCCAACAAATTTCAAGATCAGGAGAGGGCAATCTGTGTGATCTACTGTATAAACTGTATAATGTAACATTTCTGTTTTATTTGAAAGAGCCTGTTTATACCTGCGCCTTCGGTGATTCGATCATAACTGGACAGTGCTAAATACATATAATTGGCCACTATGACGCATTGTGATCCGATCACTTAAATCACTCGTTAAGACGGTGTGGGACGCATTTGACTATGTACATTTTGGAGCGTAAATGCGAATGTGTCTTGATTGGTTCCTGACAAGGATTTTTTCAGGAACCAGGATGTGCTGGTTTTGGTGACAGCGTGCTGACGTTCTATAACTTGTCCCTTTTACGACAACTTGGACAAAGCGTAGCATGAAAGTCTATTGTTTATCTCTATAGTAGGAGCGAGTATTGCAGACAGCGATATCTCAGCCTGTTCTCATTCTGTAGTCGTCAAATACCGCCAATGTTGTTTCTGCCAATGTCACTTACGCCAG
The DNA here is from genome assembly GCF_026936395.1 of Plectropomus leopardus. Taxonomy (NCBI): domain Eukaryota; kingdom Metazoa; phylum Chordata; class Actinopteri; order Perciformes; family Serranidae; genus Plectropomus; species Plectropomus leopardus. The sequence goes on from NC_142182.1 coordinate 4,398,989, forward strand.
GTCAAAGTGCCCCGCACCAAGTTATTACATCCACTCATCTAGCGAGAGAGTGGATGTAATAACTTGGTGCGGGGCGCTTTGACCCGGTGTAAGTGACACTGGCAGAAACAAAAGTGGTCAGCTGGAGTCGTATAAACGCAGTTCTGAACATCAATGTGTGTTGGTGGTGCATTTGTGTTTGAATCACTGAAACACATTTATACCAGATATAAACAGGCTCAAAGTAATCGGAGCACAAGGAGTGACGGGACATGAAATATGACTACACTGGACTGCTCAAAGAATCCTAAACTGAGACTGTGAATCTTTTGGTATCCGTCAATAAGTTTAATTGTCATAGTCACTTTCCGAGTTAGCAAGTGAATGAAATCTAAATGCTATTCAAGGGACATTAGATGAGCTTTTGGAGACATAGTCTTCTTTTGCAGGATTATTTTTAAGTACAAGTTTGTTTACAATTTAGTGCAAGCAACAAAAGCATTAACTGGCCAGTTGAATTGAATGTGTTCATTTAAATATATGAAATAATCAACTTACCATTATGTTTATCATCATTATCTATTTATGTGATGACACAAAGAGGGTGTTAGATGGTAACACGTGGTCAGCTTTAATGGTTGTAGAAAACATGAAGACACTGGTGTCTCGCTGTTTGTTGGCTCCTTTATATGGCTAATGATGTGTAAACTACAGTTTGATATTTTAGACCAAGCATGTTTTTCTTTATTCCAAAAGATTAAAAAGGTGTTGTGTTTGAGGAGCTGTTTCTCCCTGAACTGTATTGTTTTAAATGCAGTATTTAAAAATATTATAAACAAAAGTAAGTTTTGGCCTAAGATGATATTATACTATAAGTGTGCCATCAGCTTTCAAGCATGCCAAAGACGTCTAACATGTGCTTAGAAGTGACACTTATGTGATGTTTATACATCTAAACCCTACTCACCCAGCTTATCCTCACTGTAAAAGTAACCCAGTTGCCACTTAACATTTCAACAGCAATGTTGTTAATGTGTGGTTAGGTTTAGGCACAAAAAGAGCTTGATTATGATTGGGAGAAGACCGTGTTTTGGCTTAAAATATGCAGTACTGAGGGCACAGTCCTCACTGGTAACAAAGTTATGACCACTTTTTGTGACATTATCCATACTGTAAAAATAGCGACAGGACCCTAAAATACATGCACAGTCTGTGTCGAAAAAGCTGAAAAACACACCAGTGACTCACTAAATAAAAAAAGAAAATTTGTTTGTTCTTGGTCACAAACAGTGGTTTTTAGCTTAACAGCTGTCTCACCTAACAGTCTCGCCATCTATCATTTCCCCCAGCTCCTGCTAACAAAGTAAGCTCATAAACTACATCACTTTAAAAAATGTTAAAAAATACATTTGAAATGTGCAAATGTAACGAATTGGTGGTTTGCAGAAACGTACAATGCCAATATTCTCTTATGGTGACTGGGCTGGACAAAAACAAAATGAGGAGTGTTGAGAAATATACAGTAAAGCTTAAGTAAAAGTGAAATGTGCTGATATAGTACTTTCACGGGCATTCCTCTGTGACTTTAGCTTGCTGCTGGAGCTGACATCATCAGATAGTCCGTTAGGACAAAAGCTTCATCTCAAGACAGATTTACATACTACTTGGGCATTTCAACTTTGTTAGGTGGTAATTTATAATTTTTGCTGCAAACTAGGTTCAACGATCAAGTGTTAGAGGAATTTTTGCCAATATTTAAACCGATCTATTGGGCTACCACAGCCCGTTCTCATTCCAACGTCATCAGATACTGCCACCTTTGTGGTGCTTTTGTGTCTGCGTGATTCGCCGCTGGACATTGTCAGTGGTCAAACAGAACTGTTGGTGGTGTTATTAAATGCCTTCGGTACGGCAGTAATGACTCCTGCCGCGGCAGCATGATACTCAGACAGTCAGCGTCCGTTGATAATGCAGCTAGACGGAACCTGTTGCGTCCATATGATACGCCACTGGAGGGCATCATGATGAAATGCTGCCAGCAACAGCGTAATATAAGGAGCAGGAAGGCCCCTATAGGGCGGGCAGGAGGAACGGTGGATGAATCCAACAAACCCTCGACTTTCATGCGGGAGTCTAGTTTTTTCTTCCTGAATGTGATGTTTTTTTTCTACACATCAACATGTGCCTCTTTTGCCTAATCCTAACCATCCATTACCTCCTAACCATTCATGCCAGCATGTGCGATTGTTGACGTCCCGGCGTTAGTTTCTTTTGTTACTTAACATAACCACATGCAACGTAATATATATTTAGACACGTCCAAGTCCACCGCAAAGTGGCAATGTGAAAACTTGGGAATGTGATGGCTACCATCATGAAATATACATTTTAAAAACGTATTGTTATCGCCCTGCATCCATCCTAGCATTTCATTTAAGTTTAGTTTATGCCATCTTACCCAGGATCAGAGGATTGATGTTGATTTCATCTCTGTGGGTCCAGTACAGACATCCTGCTCATGGGTAGCCTAGCTTAGCATGTTTTCTGAGCCCAACACTGGGCATGAGACACACTGGGAGCTGCTAGCACCCTTTCTTACATTTATACATTTAAATACTTACTTAATAACATATTTAAATACATTTAAAAAGAAAAGAACCTTATTTATTTATTTGTTACTGTCGCACATTTATCAGCTTCAGTCTTTCTGCGATGAAAGGCTGTATTTCAACACACAGAAGCTTTTTGCCTTAATACGTTTTAAAACTGAGTTTTAAAACCCAACTCAACAATTCGGAAATCACAGATATTGTTCTTTTGTACCAGAAATTTGTCATGATTACCCCGGGTTTGGGGAACTTGTATGGAAGCACAAACTATACTGGTCATACAATTTTGAATCTCAAAAGCAACTGAATACCTTGAGTTTTTCATATTTTAGTTTCACAAATAAAGTGGTATTCAGTAGTGATAAAGTCGAAAAGGGAGGCATTTAGATACTTAGACTCAAATTTTATGGTAATTATTTGCTTCCATAAACTCCCTATAAGTCAGCTTACCCTTTAACCCTGAGGCACTTGGATGGACATCACTTTTCTTGTGCTGAGTTCAGACTTCTTTTACAAGTATTTTTAACGCTGAGCAAATTGATTCGAATTATTTTAAAAAACATGGGAAAAAGGCAATGAACGACTTGTCAAGAAACGCCCCACAACTTACAAGAAATTAGTCAATTTAGAAAATTTGTTTAAAAAGCTAAGAAAAAATGTCCAGAAAACTAGATTTATAATATATACTTAAGCTTCAGAATTAATATTACCATGTAAGCACTTTTTCCTTTTTCTTTTTTGCTAATTTTCAAGTAATTGTCTTTTACTAACATTTTGCTAATTTCTTAAAAACATATTTGGGTCATTTCTTCCTTATGGGATTATTATTACTCTTTATACATTTATTTTATGCAAGTATTTTCCATATGTGTTAATTTTTTTTTTTAACTTTTCTTTTTGTTTTCTAATTTTCAAGTAATTTCCTTGCACTTAATACTAATATCTTGCCAATTTTGGCTATATCTCTCCTTAAGTTGCTCACTGCTTTCATAAGATGTTTTTTTTGTAAGAAATAAAGCCAAATTTCTTAGGTTTCAAAGGGTTAATGATGGAGAACAGTAATATCTGTCATCATGTGTCCCAGCAGGCTCCTTTACGTTAATACCTTTGCACATACACGTACAGTGTATACTCTGTACTGATAGATATTAACTATCTGAAATTATTTTTGAAAAAACGTGTGTAAATAACTTTAAGACTCACTCAGTATGAGGATTTGTTAGAAAGAGTATTTTTTGTCTAGTTGGGATTTAAGAAAAGTTTGAAGAGTCTAACTTTACATATTAAGCTCTTGAGGAACATATTGCATGTAAGAATGACGTGTTCTTGCTCCTTTCTCTTTCATTACTGTAAACAATGATGTACAGTGCTGTAAGTGATATGTTAGTTATGATTGGATCTTCTTTACTTTTTTTTTGTTTTTCTTGGATTTTTAAAATGCACTGCATGCCTACACTGATCTGACTGGATCGAGTTGGCTTTTTAACGTAAATAGTACACAATATGTATTTGTGTTTTTATGCTCCTGAAAATTTGCTTTATTACTGTTGAGTAAGCAGAATTTCCTCTTCTTTATTTAAAGGGTATTTTAGTGTTTGCAAAATGATCTACGTGGATGTAGTAGTGCTGATGTTTGATGAAAATATATAGCTAATTGCAGCTTATTAAAACTTAAGGGAAATGTAATACTGTTTTGGGCCACTGTGGGGCAGTGTAAAAAGCTGTAAACATAACATTGGCGTATTATCATCCTGTAAATTTCCTTAGCTGCTGAATATGTTTAGCACCTATTCGCCAACTTTTGCTGTCTGTCATTTGGTGCTGGATAGGGAGCATACAGTGGATTTATTAGAGCTATCTTCTTGAACACAGCAGCCATCAATGACTGAAAATGAGGTTAAGGTGAACCAGTTGGTGGTGAACCAAAACACTCAGCTAAAATATATCAAAACACTCCAAAGAATTTAGGGGAAATTCAGGATTGGTAATAATTCTCTGTAGGTTCTTTACCACTGACCCTTTTTTCCACTTACTCATAATTATTTGATACGTTGCTTCAGAAAAGTGAAGTCTTTATAAAAACATCATTAATAAATGTTAAACTGATAGTTAATTAAACTTCAGTTAATAGTTTTTTTTGGTAATAAACAATGAAGTGATAATAATAATGTTTAGTAATCATTAGTTACTTAAAACTTAACTTAAAACTTACACTATTTGAAAAGTTTATTGTTACACACATTATAACTGGATTTCTATCATTATAATTGGATGACTATTATAAAGACGCAACTGATGATTAAAATACCTTGTTAAATGGTCAATAAATACTGTGTAGTGCATCTATAAACATCGCAAATTTGTAATGGCCACCCAGATAATGTTTATAGACAATTTAAAAAGTATTAACCATTAACAATGCAAATCTTGTACACAAAATGGAATAATGTATGCAACAATAAACTGTTAAAAAATAGAAAAAATAGGCTATAGCATTAGTAAATATTAGTAAAGATGATTTATTCTCATTTCATTGTTTAACGGTAAGATAACTAAAGTTTGAATAACTATCAATGTACCATTAATTAATGATGATTAATTTAAAGTGTTACAAAAACTGTTTCTTTGATGACATCTGCAAACATTGAAGTTTCCTTTATGTCCAATCATTGTTTTTTAGTTTCATGTGCAATAGACTGGTACTGCAGGAGGGTGAAAAGCAAACTGAATGGTGTAATTAAAAGGTAAAACCTTTAGGACCACAATGTTATGCCCATCACTGGAGTTTTTCCACTATATATTGATAAATTAATAGAATGCTCTGAGTTTAAAAACATTTTCTTTGTAAACTTAGTTTGTACCGGCAGTTGTATAATTGATGTAATTTTAAAGTCTTTATTTTATTATGTTTCTATATGTCTGGATGTGTGTGTTTATATGTGTGGGTATGTGTGAGTTAAAGAAGGAGCAGTAGAAACAAAGACAGAAATGCAATTCAGGTACCATCAAGTACAGTTTCCTTTATTGTTTTTGAATTCGCTGACTGTTGCTTGAGGAACAATAGTGGAATGAGTTTAGTTAATTATTTCTAAAATGTTCACACAGTGACTCACCCACTTACTTCTGTACTGCACACTTAAAAATAGACTTTGAAATCACTTTGATTAGGTATTATACCATATTATTTTTAATTTGGATAATTACAGTGTGTGGATTGGCTGTTTGTAGCATTGTAGAGCTCCTTTGAATGCGTGTGTGTGCGTGTGTCTAATTCCGTCATTATTTAGCCCTGGAGAGCTGCTGGTTTGTGTTTTTCAATGTTCTGTAATTACAAGTGTTCAGAAGTATTGGTTTTTAAAGTGGCTTTATCTGTATTGTTGCATAAAGATGATGTTTTATTGTTTTATGAAATATGCAATGCGCTCTGGTCTGTGATTTCATAGTAAGCATGTGCAGTACACTGGCTTTCTTTCAGTATTAAAAAAAGTTAATAAAACATGTGGAAGTGTCTCTAAGCTGCACATCGTTTGGACTGTTTCTTTTGGTGGTGCACTGTTTTCGAGCATACTACTGCTATTGTAAGCTTTTATGGGTGGTTTTCTGAAACACTTTCACAGCATAATTCACAAGATGCTCTGCAGACTGTCATATCAGCTCAGTGGCAACCCTGGACTCTCGAGCAGGTGGCCGAGGCAATGAAATCTTTAAACTGTAAACAGGGTCTGTTCTCACTCAGAAATCGTCACATACGTCCACTCTGTCAGTGCTTTAGGTGTACAAGCGTGAAGCCAAAAGCCACCATCTGTGTCAATCAGAGCGCAGCTGGACAGCGTCAGATGAAAACGTGCTCAGACAGAGCTGGTGGCGTTGTTATCATGTGCCGGCAGACAACCGCACAGCCTGAGCGCATACACATGCAACGCACACGGCGGCGCACTTGAGAACACAGCCGGATGGAACTGGTTGTGTGTGCATCACACGCTGAAGGACAGTGTCAGGCAATAACACTGCCGGTAATGATGTGAATATAAGGTGCACATGTGCGCTTATAGGGCGGGCAGGCGGGGAGGTGGATGGGTCCCACAAATAACTGACTTTCGTGAAGGAAATCAGAGTTCACTTCCCCTGTGGATGTGAATTGTTTTTATTTTTTGACACTCGACCATGTGCCTCTTTTGCCAAAACCTAACCACCCGTGACTTTGTTGCCTAATCCTAATCATCATGACAGTCCGGGCTGGTTACCATGTGCAGTTGTGTAAACATAAGGACTGTGCTGCGTCATCCCACCATGTGCATTTGTTGACATCATCATAATGGCATCCTTGAGCGTAAACAGCTGACGCAGGAGGATACTTTAAATATCGTAAGTAGAGGCAGAAGGTCACTGACAGAGCAGCACCATGCAATAATAATAATAATAATGATAATACATTTTTTGTAGGCGCCTTACAAAACACTCATGCAGAGTTAAAAAAACAACAGTGTTACAGGATTTAATTTACCATTAAATAACAGTTACAGATCTGATAACAGCAAAATACAGTTTGAGTTGGGATCAACAGTTGTCTCTCTAATTTAGGAGAGCCTCAGCAGCCACAAATTTCTCCATTACATATATTTAGGCATGGCTGAGGTTGTCACTACGATGAGAATAGCTGGTTCGCCTTAACCATGTTGCCCAGAATTTATGACTTCCAGTTAGTCATCACCACAAGACACTTTCCCTAATAAAAGATTCTGGTTTGGCTCTGGTGCATCAGACATGCCAGCTGAGCTCTATCGTCACCCCATGAAGAACTCTGTTAAAAATACTGAAAATACTTTCTTTTCCTTTGACAGATGTCTCTCTCCTTACTTAGTGACCTTGTCTGGCTCTGTAGTGATAGCTGTTCCTCTCAGGAGTTTCACTCCCCTGGAAAGAGATAGGCCATCGAAAGCACCATTTCATCACCACAGAAACGCTCTGTGAGAGACAAAGTTATAAATAAAATGCTGTGGAGTGGCAGGCTAGATGTGATAAGGAATACATGTCTGTGTTTGCATGCTGTGTGTGTGTGTGTGTGTGTGTGTGTGTGTGTGTGTGTGTGTGTGTGTGTGTGTGTGTGTGTGTGTGTGTTTTAGTTGTTAACCCCACTCTAAGGAACTCATCTGTCACTATCTGCCCATCTTCTTGTCATGGCCAAAAATCTCGCCTCTCCAGACTGCAATCAAGACCATGACTGAGATGCTACATCCTCAGAGAGGGAGAGAGGGAGAGAGGGAGCCCTCAGGGAAACCAAAACGACTTCAGGTGCATGTGCAGATTCAAGTTTCACATTTGTCTGTCTACTGAAAATAATTTTAAATAATCGTTCCATCTTTGCACCTCGTCTGCTCTTTTGCTATTTTTAATGCTGATTTTTATTTTAGATTTTTTAAAAATCATTTCAGTAATTAATTTTATCTTTAATATCCTATCTCTCTACTCTTCTGTGTTCTTTATAATGTTTTATATTTTATTGCAATGTAAAGCACTTGGAATTGCCCTGTTGTGCGAAATGTGCTATACAAATAAAGCCGCCTTGCCTTGAAGCCTATTCATAATAACATTATTGTTTATTATTGTTAATATGAAATAATAATCCACACTGACATACCATCAAGTTTCAATGATTCTTAGTAAAATACCAAATCTCTTTTGAGGTTTTGGGGGTGGTTTTCTTTTTTTTTTTCTTTTTTTTTTTTATATTTTTGAGTTTTTAGTGGTTCTTTCTTGTCATTTTTGGGTGTGTTATTATATTCTATATATAGTTTATATAGTGTTATATATATATATATATATGCATTGACTCTGGTTCCTCAACACTGCCAGATTTTTTAAATATTTTCAGTTCATCTAATTCTAAATCTATCACAAAAATACAGCAGGTTCCTGGCTTCAACATTAATTTAATCAGCCATCACTTCATCAAGCCAGCATTGCAAACCTTACGCAATGTCAACCATAATTGGACTGCTAATTAACTAATGTCAGTAATTAGTCTGTTGCAGTGGCTTTCCACAAGCTAGCAAACTGTCAAGACTTGGGTGTAAAGACTGTTATATTAATAAAATCATGAGTAAATTTACTTTAATGTGGTGCTACAAGTCACTTTACACATCCAACATTCACCTCAGTACTTTTTTAATACATTAACATTTACCACTTTTATCCCTCTGCAACACAAGTATAGACATGCTTTCCTTATCAAATGACAAAAAAAGAATCTACTATATAGAAAATGCTTGGTGTTTTTGGAGCTGATGTTCTATTCTTAGCCCTGCTCGCAGTTTTTCTTGCCTTTGTCCACTGTTTGTTGCTGCAGCAATGCAGTTTTCCCTAAAGGATCAACAAAGTTTTACCTTTTCTTATCAAACCAAGGACTGTGGCCATCACTGTCACTTCACTGACAATACACAACAAGAGATAAAGAAGAAAATGACAGGGGATTTTTATTTTGTGTTTATTTACCAAGTGTATTTTTGTATATTTTTCCTTTCGCTCAGTTCACAGAGCACTTCAAGGACCTTGTTTCCTCAACGGTTCATGACAGGTTTTATTGGCCAGCAGTTCACCAGCTGTTATATCACAATCAGAGAAACAGCTCATTACCATCGTGGTCTTGATGTGGCCTCGTGACCTGACTGACTCGAGGTCCAGAGATGGAGCAGCGTCTAAGCTCAAATGGACAGGAGACGACTGTTTTGACTATTTGCCAAATCCTTTCCCCAGACAGCGGTTGTCCACTTATAGATAAGAAAGCATAAAGATCAAGCTTTTTGATCTCTCCATCTGCGGAGGTGGTGTTTATGAGGCTGAAGTGAGAGATAAACTCACCATTTAAAGAAATTTGGCAGGTCAGGTCTTTTTTTCCAAACCCAAAGACACAGGAGCAAGAGAGTAAGGGGCAGATTAACAGTGTGCACTAATATCCAGCTTCCTTTTCTTTTCTTTTGTTTTTGTAATATCTTCTTTTTCTCCTTTCTTCCACTTCACTTGTCATCGTCTCCATCCTTAGTGTTAATTAATCTCACTCACATGTTACTTTTGAGTGCATGCTCCACCCGCGGCAAATACAAAACCTCCTGTTCCCACGAGATTTGTGTTTTGTCCCGCGGGAAACTAATGAGATCCCCTACTATGTGGTTTGTTTACGTGTTGTCACAGAAGTGCATATTTAAGGAGAGCTCTGATGTTACACGGTACAACACAATACTGTGCTGCTTGTTGGCTGTTGGGACACAGTGTCATTGTGTACTAATCTGGAACGGCTGCTAAAGAAAGTGCAGTTCTGGTAAAATTCAGTACATTGGTCCAGTCTGGTGTTTGGGTTAAAAATCAAACTGATTTTTAAATTTTTCACTGGCGCAATTAGATTAGACATCAACTTGTCAACAACTGATTCTGAACATGCCTAACTGCTATTCTGGTGTTCACATCTGAACAGATAGAAATTAAAAATACAGCCATGTGGTTGTATACCTCGGCGTATGAGTGACGTTACAGTTTACATCCATGTCTGTGAAAATATGAATGCTTTACACACATCTTCCCCCCCGGCAACACAGAAGCTCGATACAATCAGCACAGTTTCAAGATCAGTGTCAACAATTCAGTACTAAATGTCTCCCCTTTTGTCTCTGAATTATGATGTTGAGTAATGGTCTGAAAAGTGTACTTCCAGAACATTGTTATGTCACAGTTGACCTATGACCTCTTGGATTTAAAATGTCAGAACTTCATCACCATATACTATGAGATATTTGTGCAGAATCTGAGTATATGAACTCATGAGTCATGGCAAAAATCATTTTTCACAAAGTCATCATGACTTTGACGACCACCAGATTCTAATCTATTCATTCTTGAGTCCAAGTGGACATTTGTGCCAAATTCGAGAAAATTCCCTCACGGCTATCTTCAGATATTGCATTCACAACAATGAGATGGATGCAAGGTCACAGTGACCTTGACCTTTAAACACCAAATTCTAATAATCTCATTGTTGAGTCAAAGGGAACGTTTGTGTAAAGTTTGAAGAAATTCCCTCAAGGTGCTCATGAGATATCACATTTCCAATAATCAGACAGATGTATGGTCACAGTGAACGCACCAGTCGGACATATAGACGTACGGATGTGCAGACAACACAAAGACATAACGCCTCCTTCCTCGGTTATCACAGGCACAGAGGAATAAAAAGTTTTGTTTGATGTTAAATTCTGTATTTAATTCCAAAATAATTTGTCAAAGCTGTTCAGGACAAATGGGGGCAGCATTTTACCTCCTCCACTTTTAAATTGTAGAGTAAACTTTCCAGACTTCAATCTTGCCTCATCTCCTAAAAGTAATGTCAAGAGGCAGCAATTTACTGAACCGACCCACATTTTTCAGTCTTTCTCTTACTGGGTCTATACAGTGTTAATTAAAAGACATCAGTTATTAAAATAAAAAGCCAAATGCTTCCCAACAGAAGGGCAAGAACACGCAAAATTCATACCAACTGCTGAACCCCTGTGAGCCACAATAACATGGTTTTATTATAATGTCTTGTATATATATTTTTCTCTGTTTTCATTGATATGGTCTGTTTATTATTATTTCTAACCAAGACTCGCTCAAGGAGAAGTCTTGTTCTAAGGCCTCGCTAGAGTTGAGTCGCTGCATCAAGACACTTAACAGAGACCGCATTAAGCATAAGGTAAAAAAGCAGATGTTTCATTTCTCTGTAGAGATCTTTTCCATGTTGTCAGACACTTATAATAACAATCAGAACCTGTCAGTGGCAAAAACAAGCACTTTTAGTGGACATACATTGATAGTGCAAACATGCCCCAAAGGATTATAATAAAGCCCTCAGTGCAGCAGACTACTTATGTTCTTACAGGAGGGAGGTATCCTGCCTGCCACACAAAGCAGCATGCAATATTCATAACCTTGTACCATATATGATGCATATAAATCATGCATAAGTTATGCTACAGCACCACCTGTAACGTTGGAGAGCTGTCAGAGAAAATACTAAGTGTTAATCATATGTCCTCACTGCATATCTTATCTTTAATACTGAGGTTGCAGTTCATACTATAGTATGTGCTGCATTTAATATACTTGATTTATAGTATATATGAAGATAGTTATAATTTCATATTTATACAGATGAACTGTACAAAAAATTGATCAGATTGTTGGATATTGTTTGTGCATGTTATTACTACAAAATAATTGTTATTGACTAAATTTCTATTTGTGACACAAGAGGTTTTTATTGTCAAATACACTCAATGACACAAAATAAAATGATTTTTTTAGATGACCAGCTTTAGAACAAATCTACAAAATAAATAAAATAAAAATGAATATACCAAATACATGAAATAAGATTTTTTTGGTGTGTAATGTAATGTACCACATCACAGACAGGCTGAAGAACAGGTAGACGGCGGAAAGCAGCATGAGCAGAGGTCTGTGAAAAGTTTATGATGGTTACTTCTCTTTATATATTTCGTACTTATTCAGTCACTCTTTGAAATGCAGTGCAGACTAATTTGGATCAATGTTTTAGCGCTGCTTAGGAGGAGATGGAGGGTAATTAGTGGTGGCATTTCATTGCATCAATGCTGATCAGAGCCAGAGGTGACAAATACCCGTGACTACTGCAGAGTCACAGTACACTTTTCCACTGCATTAAAAGGCCAGATGTTAGCATGTGTTTGCTGCTTTTTACGTTTTTTTTGTGCAGTGGGAATGAGGCCTCAGTTGCAAAGTCCCACCCACATCAGCAACAAAAGAGGAACAAAAACCAAAGGTCAGCTATGCCACCATTAATGCAGATCTCTTGCTGTCTTGGTCCACAGATTAAATTCAATGCTTCGACTGATTCTCAGTGTTTCTTTCAAAGTCTTAAAGCCATTAATCACAGTGCCAGGCACAATGTCTAACCCCTACTCTTCCCACCCACGTGCAGTACTCCTTTGAAACATACAGTAAAACTGCAGAATTCTCCGTAGGGGCCACACTGGGTGCTATTAAGGTGGAGCCACTGATCCCAGTCAGGGCATCTGTCATCGTCTTAAAATGCCCTTCACCACGATCAAACCCAAAGAAAGACACAAATCATTTCTCTCCCCTCGTTCACCTTCTTTCTCTGTTCCCATCAGAAAGCGTGATGTTGGTGATAGTCGGGGGTCGTTCTCAGAAAAGTCTTCGCTTTCTGAGCTTACATAAATCTCCAGACAAAGCGAGCCCTGCGATCCCCTCCCGACGATTACCAAGCAACCAGGCAGCCGACTGCTGAGCAGATGAAGAGCCGCCCAATCTCAACATCAGGAGAGCAGCAATCTTAACATCAGCAGAGCAGCGGAAGCAAAGGAAGGAGAAAAAAATGAGGGATTGAGAAGTGTCCCTGATTTCTGCTCTCCCCTGTGCTATCACCGGCCTGCAGACAGGGCTTAGGGGATAAAAGCCATAAAGGAGCAGAGATAAATATTGATGCTATTAATATGTGGCTCTGCAGTTAGATGGCCTCCCTGCTGCTCACATGAAGCAAAACTGTAACTTTTAAATGTAAAAAACATTTTTATCAAAAAAACAAAGGCAACCTAACATAAGAGTTATTTAACATGAGCTGAACACAAACTACCTATTAAACTACCCCATAAAATCACAATGACAGAATAATGTTAGATGCATCACAATTTATTTCACTTATTTATCAGCCACTTAGTAAATGATGATTACTGGTTACCTCAACAATTTCTGAAATGGCTTATTTTCAGCAGAGCTAAGTTGCACACTACCAGTAATCATTTTCTTTCCCAACCAAATTCGATGTCTGTCAAATGTTGGAAAGTTGACATCAACCCACCATTGAGTAGACAGATATCCAATTGTGAATTTCAATCACAATGCAATGTCTTTTCAGCCTGTAGCGGCATCCTGGAACCTAAACAGCTGATGCACAAGAATACCTAAAATGTAATATGTGGATGCTGCAGACCGCTGCAAAGCAGCAACATGAGATGATTGGGATGAGAATGTGTTTAAATACGTCAAATTGTTAAAAGCCTATAAAGATACAAACATTGCACTTGTCCAAACAGAGTTCCCCTGTACTTGTCATTTTAACAAGGTACAAGGACTAGAGAGACAAAATTTAACTTTGCCCTTAACTGCCGGACTGTCACAGTCATTAATCAACTGCAGAAGTGAAGCTGCAGTTGGACACACTGATGGAAAACTGGTGCTAAAAACTGTGTGCGCGTATAGCAGAGTTAGTGCACTGTGGCTCCTTTCTGGAGTCCACATTTATCTTCCGCTCCTGCATGATATCAAAATGTGTGTGTGTAGGTGTGTGTGTGTGTGTGTGTGTGCATGACTGTGAACATAGTGACACAAACAGAAAAGGGAGCTTAAAGGAGGGAAATAAGAGGGGAAATAAAAGCAGGGCAGACAGAGCGTGTGGGAGAATGTTAGAGAAATGTCTGAACAGCAGGTCGAGGCAGAGTTTGAGAGAGGTTGCAAAAGAAAGAAAGAAAATGACTGACTGACAGTGATCTGAATGCCACACTTAGTTTGGCATTTACAGTCTCCACAGGGCTTATATTCTGTCATGACTCCAGTCTAATCGTTTTTACAGGCAGCTTGTCTATTGTAAAAAATTACCTGAATGTATGTTATTATCATAGCTACTGTTTTGCATCCATCTCTACATACAGCAAGTAAATCAACTGTGTCTATAATTTAACAGAATTACATTTACGCCAAGTGGCAGCCACTGGGGCTGGAAAATTAAGCAAATGTGGAAGTGCCATCAATCCCCCAGGTTAAAATACCCAATTTTACAGCAAAAATAAATGTTTACCACCTGGTACATAAAATAAATAAATAAATAAATTTAAAGAATTATAACAAAATTAAAAAAGAAAAAGGTTTTGGTCTCTATAGCTGCAACATTCATGACTGTTTGGGGGTGAATTTATAAATAACTAGACCATTTTAATTTAATTAAGCATTAAAAGTTTGCATAATTAAGGGCGTGACAGGTTTTCTGCAAAGTGTTTACATTTATTCAACCCTGCCTACAAAAAACCATGATGGCAATAGCACAAAGTCCAAACTGGAGGCTTCAAAACTGGAGTCTACAAACCAATAGGTGGCATGGCTACATACATTAGTTTTATACAGTCTGATTTACACCTAATGTTCAAAAACGTCTGATACACACACTGAAATTTCCTGTATCAGCAGTAAAAATGTAGCAGCCAGAATAATAACGAAGAGATAGCCCTGAATATATACTATCTTTAACTACAGTCTTTAATCTATTTATATTTAACAGACCATAAATGTTTGCTTCTATCTAACAGTTCTCTTTGTAGTATGCTGATGCATTTATTTTATCTTGAGAGCAACCATCCCCTTACAGAAAAGCCACATGAATTTAACATGTTTTTCCACATTAATTCACATATTGACACATGTGAAATGAATGTGATTTATTTTCTTTAAGGATAATCACTCATAAGTAAACACAAATCTACATTTACACAACAGCCAACCTTAAAACATATCAGACCCTGTAGACAATAGACAATACTTTAAAATATGCCACTTTGACTTAAATCTTTTTTATTAAACTAGATGTTTTACACTGCAGAAACATGTGCCTTGGTATACACGGGTCCAGACCAGTAAATATATAGAATGGTTTTCAGACTGTAATACGCTCTTAGTACAGACGAGGGTTCATAATGTGGATGAAAATACCCTGCTGAGTATGATGGCGGCCAAAGTGGAGTCAGGGGGGCGAAGCACAACCCACACCAGAGTACTCCAGCGCACTTGTGTTTTCATCTCTCAACACTTACGTGGCATCTTCAGCTTGTGTATTGACATGGAAATTGCAGTGCCAATGCTGTTCCCTGTGCATTCAGTGAAGGGGACGTGGCGTGACAGATAACGCTGTTGGCCATGGTAATACAGTGATAAACAACAAGTCGGAGGAACAAAAAGATGCTCAGGCCTTCTCTGCCTTTATGTCCAACAATGAAGTGGAATTATGGCTGTTATTATGGCTCTCAGTACACCACAGTACATTCAAACCGATACATACATGTTGCATACACAATACATTTCTAATCAGAGAGAACACTTGTGCTTCTCCATTTGATAGAAAATGCGTATCTAATCGCTGTCATGAATCAGTGTTGTGTACTTCTGCTACCTGGAACTCATTGATTGTCAATTATTTCCATCAGCCAAATGGCCTCCACATGTTCAATGATTTGGTGTCAGCTTGATGGAGCATAAAAAGCACCCTTGGGTCTGAACAAGGAAATGGAAGATTTTGCTGTAACTCTCATTTCAGTCAGACGGAAAACAGAAGCAACTGTTCTTTTTTTCTGCCCAAAAACAGGACAGTGAATAATAACATTATTTTTCAGTAATTGTAAAACACAATGCAGCCATTAAGGAGGCTACCAGTATGTTCCTTTTCTTTGTTACAAGGACTTTATTTATCCTTTTGTAAGCATCACAACACAATACAGCAAAGGTCTGCTTTAGGCTGTTTGTGATTGAGTTTTTCTCCTGGAGCATGAATGTTAAGCTGGTGACAGCTGTGGCGCTGCCCTGGGTGAGTGAACCTCTGAAATATCAGGGGCCACATAGTCGAGATATAGAAGGAGAGAGAGCTGTGGACCTTAAAAATAACCTCTTATACGGGACAATATGTGCTACAATATGACAACGTGGTTAACCCTTTTAAAACCGAGGAAATTGGCTTAATAGCTTTTAATAACACAGGAATACGACAATCAGCCACTTAATGAGAAATAGTCCAAATATAACAGAAATTTAGTAAAACTGATCTGATAATGATCAAACAATGAAATTAAAGTTTTAAAAAAGGCATTAAAGTTCAATTATATATTACATGTAATATATATTTATATATATATATAAATTCAAAGTCAGTGTCAGTTGATACTCCTTTAACATGCCAAGCTGCTGCAGCGCACTGTTGGTAAATTCGGAGCGTTGTTGGAATATAACGTTCAGTTATTCAAAGCAATGCACTCTGCGAGTGTCAGAGCGAGCAGGAAAGCAATGAACAGAGTGAATGTTTGATGAACTTAGCCGTTCGGTAATTCATGGAGAAACAGAAGGCTCTGTGGCTTCAAACAGCAGCTCTCTCATTTTAGCGCAGAGCGTCAGATTGGATTTAAGAACGCAGCCAGATTCAGAGGGCTGGAGCAGATAGGGCTGTACCACACTGACTCTGCTTTGCTCCGTGACTGTCGTCATGGAGACGAGAAACAGTCGATAATTATGGGATCCAAGGAGGCTTCAGTGAAAGCGAGATCTGCCACGCCCACGCAGTCTGGAGAAATGCTGTTCTTGTCAAAATGAGCTGTTTTCGACTCAGTTTCTTTAAGATCTGGAAACATTTATTTTCACTCTGATTTTGTACATACTTAATGAGACACCCAACTTTGATATTATATGTGCATTTCCAGAGGCTTTAATAACCTTTATAAACTTTATAACTACTTCTGTTGATTTGGTCCCACAGCGTCCTGTCTGAAATGTTGAACTTGCTGAGGCAAGTGTCCAGCTATTGACATTTTCTTGTGGCCTTAATAAGAACTGGCAAAAGTGATGGCAAGTGGAAGACTGAAAAATTGATTTTTTTTCAGGTTGTCCGTTGGTAATGAATTGATTCGGCGCTGATTCGTCTGATTCACCTCACCCCTGTAGTGGGTTAAAGCCGTCCAGTCAGCATGGGGCTGATTTACAGTGAAAGTAAACAGCTGCCTTTGACCTCAGCCTTTGATTTGTGTTGGTCACTGAACTCACTGGAATCTCTGTCAGGTCTATATACAATCTAATAAGATTTACTGTCTTCAGCATTGATTATATAAATAAATATTTCATAAATCAACTAATCACTAAGAACATAGGATATTATTTCCAAACTTCCACCAGACCCACGGCGTGCTTTCCTCAGACACTGTTTAAGCTCCTCGCACCACACTTCCTTTTGAGTTTGTACTCTTTGAGAGACACAGAAATGTCTCCAGGGTGAGGGGTCCCTTCGAGGCCAGATGGCAAAATAGATTTTCAACTGGTTCAAATAGGCCTGGGAGATAACTGGCTTTACCTGAGGCTGGTGCAAGGTATTTTAAAATTGATTTGGAGAAAGAGAAAGTCTCAATGTCAGTGACATAAATGTTTTATTTTCAGCAAAATCAATAAAACCTTCAGCTTTAGATCAAGAGCTAAAGACAATTAGAGGGGCTTTATAATTCGGTTTTTCAGTTCAAATAGAAATATGAATCATCAAGCTGAAAGAGAAAATATTCAGAGGAAGTAACATACTGATATTGCTTTCTGTTTTACTTTAATAATTCTTCAGAGTTGTTCCAGTATAGCAGGGATACTCAACTTGCTTTGCTTGGGGGCCACTTTGGCAAAATGACAGGGTACCAGGGGCCAGTTGCAGCAGCCCCATGTACTGTATGTGTCTAGGATTTTGAGCAGTGTCTGATTTTAGGATGTTTCTAGAATTTTAGGACCTATCTAGGATTTCAGGACATTTCTCAGATTTTAGGAAGTTTCAAGATTTTAGGATGTTTCTTGGATTGTGGGACGTTTCCAGTATTTTAGTATGTTTCACGAATTTTAACACTTTTCTTGGATTATAGGACATTTGTAGGATGTTTCCAGGATTTTAGAACACTAGGTGCTTAGCTTGGACCTCTTTAAGGGATCCTCGACTGGCACTTTTTTGATAAACAAGTACTATTTTGATTCAAAATTGAGAAATGGGCTAGGGAGAAAAAAAAAGATTCAATCAAATCAAATGCATGTTTGTCCTGGATTTACAATGCATGCCCTTGTAGCTATACAATAGGTAAATATCAACTAAATAGCAAAAAAATAAAATAAAAAAAAACAACAAAAAGTAAATTACATGAAAAACATGCTTAAAAATATTAATAATTCTGTAATTTAATTGAAAAAAGTGAGTCAGTGGCCCTCTTTCATTATGTGTTCAGCCATGTCAATCATATTTGAATAAACCACATTCTCACAGTCTCAATAAAAAAATATTTTGAACGTTAAACTCTTCACAAATAATAAATAATGTTTTTTTCCCCAGTTTTAATGTTGATTGTTTCTTTCTAGTCATGAATCTTTAATGTAATAGAGAAAGATATGAGATCAAAGGAAGCACACATCCTCCACACCAACCTGTCTCACCTGGAAAAGATAATGAGCTATGTGAGACTGCTGTTCATTAACGGCAGTACACCATAACACCGTAGTTCCCTCCACGCTCATCACAAAGCTCAAGGAGCTGCAATGAAACACCTCACTGTGCATGTGAATCCTTGACTTCCTGACAGGCAGACCCCAGGTGGTGGGACTGTGCTGACACACCTCTTCCACCCTCCTCCTGAACACCGGAGCACCCCAGGGCTGCGTTTTGAGTCCCCTGCTGTAATCGCTGTACACACACAAGTGTGTTGTCTCCAACTCCAACACCATCATCAAGATTACTGATGACAGTGGGCCTGATAACAGTGAAAACACCTACCTGAAGGAGGTACATGCTGCTGGTGTCAGAACAACAACCTGCTCCTGAACATCAGCAAAACCAAAGAGATGATGGTGGACTTTAGTAACGAGGGACCCAAGGCGACATTAGCTTGTGGGTTGGACTACAGAGAAATGTCGTCCCTGGGACGCTCTTTTACACTCTTTTCTAAGAAACAAACTGAAGGAACTGACAGAATTATTTTTCACTGTAAACTACAGAGTGGATGACTATTCACTCATTTGGTAAATAAGTCAGACTCCATTTCAAAGCTTGAAAATCTGTAGTTTTTGCTTATTTTATTTTTCTTTCCATTTCAAGAAAATATGTTCCTATTTTAATGTGAACAAAGGAATTCTCTGCTGTTCAGTAATCCACACACTGCAGGAGGTGATCCAGACCATATCAATATCTCCTTCAGGTTTTATTGGGGTTATTGTTCAAAGCTTTGCTTCTCTGCAACTGAGCCTCACTGCTGCATCTAATAAAAGCTAAACAAGATATCCCAGTCAAATAAACAATATGAAAAATAATCTTTCTTTGTCTGAGTTGTAGGTCACTGAGAAAGGAATGATATTCCTAATAGTAATCATATGTATTGCTCACCGTTATTAAAATCACAGAGGGATTTGTTAAGAGGAGATTAAAGAGAGTAAAGAGGAGAGTACTTTAAAGGCACAACCTGTGATTCAAACATGATGAGAAAGAAAAACCCCGAAACTGGCCAAATTAATTATTTACATTTTTTTAAATGTACAGACTGTCCCTAGAAAACTGATATTGACAGAAAACTGTCACATATTTCCCCTTTGCAGTGAACTTCTGTGTCTTCATACTACGCTCCAGGTGTCCTTCTGAATCTGCTGTTGACGTTAAGCAATGACTCTACTGTGATGTCAAGACAAGCAGATAATGGGATTATGCTGCACATGGTTATGGTTAGGCAACAAAAGAACATTACAACCAACACTGGGACGTCAACAAAAGCTCAGGCTGACAGGGACTGTTAGGGCCCCCTTATAAAAGTGCGGGTTTGTGGGATCCATCCACCACCCCACCTGGTGTCCTACAGGGACATTCGTGGTGTTCTCAACTGATGCTGACTGTCCGCGTATCATGCTGCTGCGGCAGGTGCCATCCGGCTGTCTGCCACCAGCAGCGTAAAATAAAACTGCAAATCATTCTGCCTGGCCGCATTTTCAGTTGGCAATGTCCAATGGCATATTATGTGGACGCAAAGTCGACTTTTAGCATCAGGATCTTATGCTGAAAGCACTGCAAAAGCGGTCATATTCAACAACTTTGGAATGAGAACGGGCTGTTTGTTTACAGCAGAAACATTTGCACAGTTGGCAGTAAAAGCACCTTTTATAAAGATTTTGATTGGCATATTTTTCATCTCTGGTCCAAACTCTTCAATTATGCTTGTCAACAGAGCTAAAATGTATGGTCCGAAAGAAATGACATGCTGGGGCTTTGACTCAGGCTGCTGTTGTTGTTCTTTGTGTTTGAGTTGTTTCATATTTTTTGTGGCTTAATTGTTGTTTGTGATTGCTTTTTCCTCCCTCATGAATTGTCCTTACAAATAAAACGATTTTTGTATTTTTCAAAGCATATTGTATTATCACAGTCAGTGGAGCTGTTGACAAAATGATGTGCAGTGGCCTTTAGGCTGATGTAGGTGCTCAGGACATTAAACATCCGTCTTCCTGCTCCTCTGTCATTAATAATTCACACTAACTAAATCCTGTTGACAGCCAAGTGTCTTCCTCCATAGAGGGACAGCCTGCACTCTTTCTCTGAGCCGGGTGGGAATAAATGAGATAAACAGAGACGAAAATGAGGTGGCAGAGGAGAATGAAGAAGAAACAAGGGGACAGAATGAAAAAATAGTAAATGTTTGGTCAAAGTTTTACTTCTTTCTCCAAAGCTCTACCTTGAGTATTAACTTGCAGAAAAAATAAATACAAAAGTTTAAAGTCATGAAAAGAATAAATACAGTGTTAATGAATGCAATATACAATCAAGTTATCCAACCTTATTGACTAAACCAGACAGTGGAACATCATGGACCTCAGTTTGTAATAAAGGGAAACTTAATAAGAACCTTTTGATTCTGAATGAGGCTTCTGACATCTGAGAGCAGCTATTTGATTTAGAGTTTTAAAAATGTTATGTTGACTGACAGCAGAGGTGGTATAATTATTAGTATAAGTCAATCTGGTTTGCAAACCCAGTCCATTAAATACAGGCACTGCTGATAACATGCCACAATGTGAGCATTTAATTATATGGGTTGACCTATTTAAATATGAATCAGACGGACAGCAGAATGACTGAATGCAAGCAAAAGCAACTTTAGTAATACTGCTGATATGTCATGATGTTATTTTCTAACTTACTTTCAAACATTTACTCTAGTACTTATTTCCTTTTTATGTACGTCACTTGATTTCAGTGGAAAATATTGTATTACTGATATTACTTCATTACATTTATCTGACAAGTGTAGTTAAAAGTTAATTTTCCAAGTAAGATTTCATATAAAAACCCAACATGTTGTCACTTGTTGCTGTTTTGTCAGTGGGCTTCCAAATCTACATGTTACACTCTAGGTATCTTTCTACGTCTGCTGTTGACGTTTCGGGACGCCGCTACCAACGCCAACAGGTTCCTTCTGGCCGTATTCTCAACTGACGCCACTTGTTTGCCATCCCGGGGCATGTAATGGCACTGCAAATGGGTTAGTATTATTCAGAAGGCAAGCAAACACTGGACTCCCACATGAGAGTCCTCAGTTTGTTGGATCCAGCCACCAGCCCGCCCGCCTGCTCCTTATATCATGTCATTAGTGGCAGCATTTCAACCTGACGCCATCCAGTGGCATACCATGAAGACGCAACAGGTTCCATCTGGCCGTGATGCCACCCATCCGCGTATCATGTTGCCGCCAACAGTATATAATAACACCCACAAATGGTTCTGTCCGGCCACGTTTTCTGCTGATGACATTCAGCGGTGTATCATACAGCCATGAAAGGCGGCATTTAGTGTTTCGGGATCTTACATCAAAATCATTTCAAAAGCAACAATATTTGATGATTTTTGAATTAGAAAGGAAAACCATGATATGTTATGAAATGCAAAGGTCTTTTTAGACAAAACGCAAAGAAATAGTGTGAATAAACTGCACATCAATTTAAAAATTCAAGCCTATCTGACTCTGAGCTTATAGACAACCTGAAACTTAATTTGTTTGCAATGTTTTTTTTTAATGCAGCTGTTTTGATTTCTGTGAATTTTGGATGCTGATCATAACAAGCCAACAAATAAGATAATTTGCTCCAGTGATCAATCGATTTTCTCAAGAGTCTGTCATAATTCTCCTCACACAATCACACAGCAATACGAATACTGATTTTGCAAAAGAGTGTCCTCTCTGACAAATTAAATTGTAATAGAATTAATAATGAAGACTACAAATATTAGGGAGAACAGCTGAGGAAGTATAGCAGCTGAATTTGCTTGTGATGATGAATAGTGGACAAAAGAGGATGTAAATGTACTTTGTTGCCAACGTAACATAAAGAACTAGTCATTTCTATGTGCATAAGCTGAAGACATTATACTATCAACACAAATATCTGTCGTTATTATCATTATGGACTTTTAATCCAACAAGAATTTACAAATACTGACAATCTTTCAAAATAATTACACCTATTTTCTGTTACTGCTTTTCTGTGCTGCCATTTATGCAAAGCTTCATTTTCATTTAAGACTTTTCTTTTTTACTAATATCTTGTCCAGAGTATTTCCAGTTTGGTTTCCATTTTCACTGTTGCTGTAGCTATCAGTATTGTAGACTTGTTAACCTGATTTGTATTTAACAAGTAAGTGAGACTCTAAGCTTGTGTTTGCCATACACCAAAGGTGACTTTGGAAAATTCAGTCAGCAAGAAAAACTTAATAAGGAGCAACTTAATATAACATGATATCAAATTTTGGCCGTATTGCTCGCCTTTTGTATCCATCTTCTTTTTTTTTCTGTAGAAAAACACTTAGCCATAAATTGTCTGCACTTTTATATGAGGCCTCAGGAGTTGTTGAGGCTCCTTTTTCATGGTTTGTGATCTTAGAAGTTAGAGCTTTAGAAAGTCATTCAAAGGGTTCAAAGCTTATTACAGTGCGCATCCACCCAGATGGTGCTGAAAAATCCTAAATTGTAAAATAATTCAAAAACAAAACAGAAAAAGACAATAGGAAAAAATCAGCAGGCACTTCCAAACCTCTCTCATAAAAACTGTGTATAGCTGGTACTGTGGCATTTTCTTGGTTCGTGACTACCCTGAAGTCACGGATGTAGTCACAGGACACACTCTGCCTTTTGAATATCCTAAAAACCTGCCATCTTGAACTTGTGAATCTACAAACAAAGTAGAAACATTATCAAAGTAGATGATTTTCCAAAGAACAAAACAACTCATGCTGTCCAGACCAACAACAGGTTTTATCTCCAAAATGACCCAAATACTTTTGACCATGCCCCCTGATCTGGTCATACAGTCTGTCCTACCAACTGTGGTAAATACTGATCAGTTTATTGAGAATGAAAGGAGCAGCTTAGGATGAGTAAAAAAAAGTGTTTTTGAGAATTTTAAATTCAGTCAGAATAGCACCACCAATGAAGTAAAATGACCCAAAACACATCAAGAGTCCCTGCTATTGTAGGACATCTAGTTTGGTGAAAACTGGACAAGATTTACTTCATCTTTACCATGTTTTTCTAAAAGCCAATTGGACCTGAGGGTCATACAAAAAATATATCAAAATAAGATATTTGAAGCTGTTGGTCCCTGTCACACTGTAAATCTTGTGTGAATCAAGTGTACAGCCTTGGGTGGTTAGAGAAAAAAAGTGATGATTTTTGTTCAATAACTTCCTGTCTGTTCTGAAATACTGATGCTTTTTGACACAGCCTGACAGAACCATTCAGAGTATTAATACATGCCACCAGGCAGATTGCACCTGCTGCAGCAGAGTGATATGTGGACGGTCGCCGTCAAGATAAAACGCTGTCAGTCACGACATATATATAATAGAAAGAGCACAAAGGTCTCTATAGGGTGGGTGAAGTGGATAGATCAAACAAACCCTGGACTTCATGGACGAGTCTGGTGTTTGCTTCCCGTCCGAATATGATGTGTTTATTCTACACCTTACCATGTGCCTTTTATGCCAAATCCTAACCATCTGTGGCAGCATGCAGGTTTGTTGATGTCTTGGTGTTGATTGCCATGTGCTTTTGTTGCCTAAACATAACCATGTGCAGCATAATCACACCGTGCGCTTGTGTTGACATCATGGTAGCGGTATCCTGGAACATCAACAGCAGACGCAGAAGGATACCTAGAGTGTAATTTGTCAATGCAGAAGTCCACTGAAAAGTGGCAACATGTGATGACTAAGGATACGAACGTGTTGTAGAAGAAACATTGCGCAGACGTAACTTTAAATCACTTTAAATAACTCAGAGTTCATGCAGTTCCAAACGTGTCTTTGAAAGTAAGTCCAGATATTTGTGATGCCTCCCCAACCTGTCTCCTTACAAGACTGCTCTGGACTCCTTCCTCATTTACTCCCATCAGCTCATTGGTCATGTGATAGCAGCCTTTCAAAGTTCATGGGATATGTACAGATTTGGGTATATTAGTTTTAGAAGAACATTTGTGAGAACAGCCTGCTGTAGGCTGTAAGACATTCTGGTACATCAGAACTGCTCCCATAGCTTTAGTACAACATTTACTTCCTCATGGATTTTTTCACAATAAAAAAAAGACTTTGGTTAAATGTTAATATCATGGAAATATCAATATACAATATCAAACGTCCACATGTCATTTACCCACTCTGTTACTTCCCACTCTTCTCCAAGAAGAAAATTATACATCAAGCCATGTCTGATAATGCACGAATAATTTAGAGCACAGCATCAGGAAGACATTATCAAAATATAGCGCCGACTGCATACTGATCACCTCATCTGTGAGATCTGTCAGCTGTGTTAGATATGAGGTTTATTAAAATGATTCCTTCAACAGTTTTAAAAGAAGTTTTGACTGATATGATTGGGACCCCTCTTGTTTAATGTCTGTTTGCTTCCATTTGGCCAAATAAAGCAAAATAATAAAGTACTATACCATAATTATGCAGATGACATGCAAATATACGTATCATTTCCACCAGGTGGTAATGGACCTGTACAACGTCGCTGTCACTGTATTGAGAAAATCACTGATCGGATGCATCAAAATTTTCTCCAGCTTAACAGCAAGAAGACTGACATCATTGTCTTTGGGCCACAAATAGACGGATAGAGTGACAGCTTTCACCTTGAATACCTCTCTCTTACGAGTCAAGCAAGAAACCTTAGAGTTATCCTGGACTCAGATTTAAATTTCCACAGTCAAATCACATCAAAAACTTTATCTACCTACTATCATTTAAAAAAAAACATTGTTAGAGTCAGAGGGATGATGTCAAAGCAAGACCTTGAAAGGCTCACCCACAGCTTTCTTTCCAGTAGATAAGATTACTGCAACAGTCTGTTTGTAGGTCTCTATAACAAACTGTTTGGCAACTTCTCGAAAAACTAGGAAATATGACCATATTACTACAGTTCTAAAAGTCCTTACACTGGCTACGTGTCAGTTGGAAAATTGATTTCAAAATCTTGTTGCTTGTGTATAGATCACTCTGTGGCTCATCGCCCAAATACATCTCTGACATGCTTGAGACATACTGTAAACCTTCCAGGACATTTAGGACATCTGGGGCTGACTGACTGACTGTCCCAAGAGTTAGAACAAAATATATACTGCTTTCCCATCCAAAATTAGCATGTGCACGCAAGTTTTTTAAACACAGATAAACTTGCCAAATATGAGCAATTGGCTTTATTCCCGTTACCACTGAACTCATTACTGGCGAGTGAGTCTGTCTCTCTGTCAGCTTTTATTGTGTGTTTGTGTGTGTGTGTATGTGTGTTTTGTGTTGGTGTGTCTGTGTAAATAAGCAGGAGAACAGGTAAACACTAGACAGCAGCCAGATCTTACTTATTAAGTCCCCCTTTCAAACTCAGTGCGGATCAGTGTGTATCTGGATCAGTGTTTTAGCGCTGCTTAGGAGGAGATGGACAGTAATTAGTAGCGGCACGTCATTGCATCTCGCCAGTTAAGGAGCTGAAAATGCCATGTTCACCTAGGTGTTGTGTTCCCATCAATGTCGATTGGAGCCGGAGGCAATAAAAACCCATGTCATGCCATTTTTACGCAATCCCATTGCATCAAAAATCCAGATGTTAGCGGGCATCTGCTGGTTTTTGTGCAGTGGAAATGAGGCTATAGTGAGGCAGCATTTTGTAATCATGCAGCACAAACCAGGGATAACCTCCCACATGATGTTGTGACTGACTGGATAGATATTGTGAACACTATACAGAATGTGATGTTGTGATGTTGTGCCAATTTGGGGCGCCCAGTAGCTCTCCTGGTTGAGCTGACACCCCGTGTACAAAGGCTGTGTAAAAAGGCTATGTCCTCAGCAGCCACAGGTTCAATTCCAACTTCAGCCCTTTGTCGCATTTCTTCCCCTCTCTCTCCCCCTTTTATGCTACAATGTGTCCTGTTAAAATAATGGGGTTTTTTTTATATATACTGCCTACTCCCAGTAATTACTGCTAGCTAATTTTTCAACTTGATTTTTTATCATTTAAAATAACATTTTGATCTTTTCACTTCTTGTCAACATGTTTTGCTACATTTATTGGTGATTTCATCTTAAAATTAGTGCCCTGTGGTATGAAATGTACTATACAAATACAACTACCTTGCTTTGCCGTGATATATTCATAGGATTTGGTTCTTTGGTGATAAGGGGTGCAGAGAAAGACAGAGCTCATATGGACATGTCAGCTACTGTAGGGGACTGCTATGACAACATTATCCATGAAAACACATTCATTATCATACTTGCGATTACCCTTAAAGTTTTCTCCAGAAGTTAGCACCTGCTAACTTCTGGAGAAATAATGAGATAAATGTAACAGAGTACAATACATGAGCAGACAGAGTTCGTCAGCGTGTACTAAATGTCAGCATTAAGGTGTTATGGTACAATATCTTTATGTTACAGAAAAGATGTTCAAGTGATGCAGATAGCAGCTATAAATAACCACATGTGGTCATTTTCATTGTCACTGTGTTAACATCTTGTCACACAAGTCAAGTTATCCAACATAAATCCGTTTAACTCTTTCACTGCACATGTGAATACTGCATAAACACACCACCAGTTTCCAAGAGACAAGAGGGAAAAACTGGAGTTTTCTAGGTGAACGCCTCGCTGTCATAGCGACAGTATGACAGCAAATGGAGTGTCGCCCCCCTCCCAGGCTTTGAGCAGATAACGTGAGCCACTGTTGCATGTAACTGCCGCCATGCACCCTCCCTCCATAAATTATACATGGGTATCACTGTATCAGTAGAAAGGCAGCCTCGCCTGCGCCCCGCTGAGGCCGGATACCTGCTGCCAGAGGAAAGCAGAGGTGGAGGTGGATGGAAAGATGGATGATCAGGTGGAGAGAGCACAAAGCTATCTATTAATCTGCCTGCATATGTGGCACACAAGCTGGGCAGTGTTAGGAGAAGAGGGAAGGAAGCATACTGAGCTACAAAATCCATGCCAATAAAAGCACAACTGGGCAATGGATGACCTTAGTGGCAATATTCAGACTTTAAGTCAAGGGAAGTAAATAATGCAAATACTGCTGGCCATCCTGAGGGCAAATAAAATTCCTCTCCTTTTTTTATTGACTTTTGAAGTTCAGGTTTGTTCTCAAAGAAGAATTTGAACTTGACTGCAGCAATTGCTTTTGCTCAAAAGGTAGAAATCTCTAAGTACATGAATGCACTGCACCGGAGTGAACCAATAAAAGCTCCCGCTGGTGGGTGACATAATGCTAGTTGTCCGTCCGCAAAACATCATGGTGGCCAGCTGGTAAAATCAATCTATAACAGTTAAACAGAAAGCTAACTGAAAACATGTTAGGTGAGAAACACAGTAACAGAATCTTGGTTCATATTTGATCAGCGCTTCCCAGTCTTACTATCTGATCTGAGTTTGGTCTGAGTTTGAGGGACAGGGAGGGATGCTTCTCTTTTTTGATCCACTTTAACACTATTTTAGCATATCATCATACAATGGTTTGTATAATATTCTATGAAAATAAACACACAACCTGCGTTTTCAAATGACTTCATGTAATGTATTTGATGTAAAGTTATAACATCAGGTTTAGAAAAAGAAACACGGTGACGGTGTATCGAGACCACCTCCTCGGGAAGATCTCAGTCTCAAGTCACAGCTGCGCTTCACTTTCAGACTGTCTGGTCTGTCGAGAGTGGTACATACAAACAATAACAACTGCAAAAACCGGCACCAGGAATAACACGCGTAGTTGTTGGGTCTCCATTATGCACATTTATTTCTCTTTACTTAGCACTTCTTTTTCTGATCGGGACTCGGGAGTCATGGAAACATGATGCTCCGACTGTAGTGCGGCCTTTGGACCAGAGTAAAAACAAAGATGTGTGAAAGCAAGCCATACTAGCTGAAGCATTAAACAATGTATAATTTTTGCATCTGCCACCAAGGGACCGCTCTAACATAACTGAAAACTATATAAAAATGACATTTCCAAGCACAGGTGTCCCAACTTTCCCGCCAGTCCGCATTCACAAGTGACCCTGACTGGTCGTATATCATGCTACATTTGCAGGTGCCGTCCAGCCGTACGGATGTGTATCATAACAACGTGTACAGTTACGTGCAGCCGCGACAACGTCCAGCGGCATATCATGTGGATGCAAATGGTGGCTGCTGGCGTTGGGATATAATGCCAAAAGTGCTGCAAAAGCAGCGGTATTTGACGACCTCAAAACGTGAGCAGGATGGTAATATTTAATCAAACCTCCAAGAATGCTAGAACTTT
This sequence comes from Plectropomus leopardus, assembly GCF_026936395.1. Lineage (NCBI taxonomy): Eukaryota > Metazoa > Chordata > Actinopteri > Perciformes > Serranidae > Plectropomus > Plectropomus leopardus. The sequence continues at coordinate 4,428,252 of NC_142182.1, forward strand.
TATCTAACATCTTTAATTTGTATTTCTGTATGAAAAATACTCGACTTTTCTGTTAGGAAGTATTAAACCCAAGTCAAGATCACCCCGATGACATCAACAGTTTGTTTATCTTTTTCTTTTTCAGAGTTTAGAAAGTTCTTCCAGGGCCCCAGATGACATTACGTAACTGTTTTAATAGGGCAAATAGCATTCTTTATCCACACGAGTATGAATGAGTGTGCTCATTATTAAAGGTCAAAACACTGTTGGTGCTCGCATCGTGTTTTTCTTGGCAGGACAGTCTCAGCAGAAACCCGTATCTAAAACACAGTCACAGGACTGTTCACTCAATTAAGGAAAAATATTCAGTCATACACTGGCTGGAGATAATGGCCATAATAAAGATGGAATAGCTTAACATGATGTAAGATGCCAAAATAATTCTTTCTAAAGCAAAGCTGTCGACTATATAGACTGTAGGTGGTCAAGAGGAAGTAAATGTCACAGAAAAGGACAGGTGATGTTACACTGTCAGGTGTATGAGAGGATGTTCCTGTAGACTGCAATTTGCATACCGACCCTGAGGCAGCTGTGGGAGTGAGAGAGCTTTCCCAAAAAAATGCTGATTTTTTAAGTTGTCAAGGCAATATTTAATCCTTATGGAGTAAGGTAAAGTTATTACATGACAGGTCTGGACCACTTGTAAATTTCATTTGCATTTAAAAAAAATCAGTTGTATATGTGCTCTGTGCAGTCTACCTCCACCAGTTCAGGTCTCTGGAGATATTTTTTGTTGGAGAAATTTGATGAGATATTTTATAATGCCTAAGCTAAAAAGTATGCAGATGGGGGAGATGGAGGGGGTCTGTGCTGGAGGAACTGCGGAGAACAGCTGGCAGGCCATTTCCATATATTTTGGGGCTGTCCAGTCATACAGTCATACTGGCAGAGGGTGACACGGGTGATTCAGACGGTTTTTGGTGTTGGAATTGACTTCTCCTTTCCTGCAATCTATCTGGGAAATATCGCAGCTAATCCATTAATGCAAGACAAGTATCTGTTAAAGATACTACTAGTGGTCAGCAAGAAAGCTGTAACACGAAAGTGGCTGCAGGCAGTTCCTCCAGCAGTGACTGACTGGATAGATATTGTGAACACTATACAGAATATGGAGAGAATGACCTTCTCGCTAAATCTCCAGGTGGATACATTTTTGCAATACTGGGAAAAATGGATTGTGTTTGTGACCTCACAAGCTGACGTCTGAGCCATTATTGCACGATATCTGACATGTATTTCCATCAGTGCTGTAACGGAATTAATGTATAGGTGACCAACTGTTTGCTTCAACATTTTCTGTTGTATATTTGGGCATTTCTATAAAAATAAAGTATTAAAAATAAAGTTGGGAAGTTGGGAAAAAATAGTCATGGATGCCATTTATGTTGGATGAGAACAAGGCTTTTATTTTTCTCCCTTTGATTTCGCAATTCATGCACGACCAAATTCACACTGTTTTTATGCATTTTTCTTTTGATCTGTGTGATACAGACCTTCTCTATCATCGGACACCAAAATTTCCACTGGCACCTAAGGTACTGCATGGAACACCGTGATGTTTACTTACTTCACAGCGACTTCACTGGCACAGCGACCAACTTTTTTTTGTCTTGGTTTAGTTACCAACAATAAACAATACATGGTGATTCGATATCGATATATATTGATATCATCTATCACCATCTTAGAAAATATTATTGGTTTACAAAATGTAATGTACAAGGGTAGAAAGGGTAGGTACTGCCTATTTTGCCTATCCTGACCGCATGTCACTGCTTCTCTCCATAAAAACTAGTTGATATTTTGTTTCTTCATGTCCTGTTATTTTTTGCATCCTCAGTACAAACTGCACATTTTTAGCTCCAAAGAGCAAGAACAAAATAATCAGCATGCTCATGTTCCGGCTGGCATCTTTGCACTCTTGGCTATAATGTCATAGTTCGGGGGCATAATTACTATGAAATCATTAGCAGGACTTTGGTGTTGCTTGTTTTAATCAGTAGGTTGTTTTAAGTCATTATGTAACCAATATACCACCCCTTGTTTTTCTGGGTGTTCAGCAATATTCTCTTGCTGAGTTCAGAAGTTCACCACATTAGACCTCCGGGCTGGAGCGTACCAGGATTTCTGTGTGTGTGTGTGTGTGTGTGTGTGTGTGTGTGTGTGTGTGTGTGTGTGTGTGTGTGTGTGTGTGTGTGTGTGTGTGTGTGTGTGTGTGTGTGTGTGTGTGTGTGCGTTAAGGGCTGCAAGCTCAGCAAGCCAATAAGAGACCCACAGATTGCCAGGTGGGCAGCAGCCAGATAACAATAAACAAATAAATAAGCCCAGCTGGCAAACACAAGTGGAGTGCACACAGAGAAAAGACACACACACACACACACACACACACACACACACACACACACACACACACACACACACACACACACACACACACATTCACTGCCACTTTAGGCGAGTGCTGCCTCTCCAGCTCGCAGATTGGTGTCTAATTGCCTTGTAATCACATTACTTATTTCCTCGCACATTTTTGGAGAGGGTTATCTGGGTCGTGCATAATGTCAGCTTTGAGCTCTTTGTGTCATGTGATTTAACGATAAATCATTCCAAGTATGTCGCAATGTGGATGAGGGTGATGGCAGCTCCAAAGGGTATAAAATGAGGGTTGTCATGATCGTCCTGAAGGGAAATGATGCATGAGAGCGATACAACGAATGCCACTGGTTGGGCAGAATGAGCATGTGAGTGCAGGTATAAATTAGCAAACGAGCCTTCAGGATGTGGAGAAAAGGTTGTGAGGTGACAGATATCTGAGGGGATAATCGTCACGTATTCAGTGGAGGTTCAATGCCTCGAGTTCATGCAGTTTGATAAGTGTGTGTGTGCAGGGTTATATTTGTGTGTTGGGAAGGTAGCCTACAGCAGAGAGAGAAAGACAGAAAGATAGTATACTAGTACAGTATATACAATACTGCACAAAAGTCAAAGGCCACCTAAACTTTGTTATTTCAGCAAGATTATAATGATCATACATATTTATTTTATTTTTCAGTTGGCTCTTAACTAAAATACATCCAGAACATTCAGGAAACACACCATAAAATCTTCCAAGTGATTTTACTTTTTTTTTTAAATCTAGGAAACAGATTGAAAATGTAAATATAACCATTAGCATTAACTTATATTTACTTTATTATTATTGAGAAATTAATTATTAAGTTAACTTAATTTTGTTACATTTACCTTATTTTGCAAAGTTGTTGCAACCTAAAAATGACAATTTCAATTAAATCAATCTTTCTAAGTTTAAGCAACTTCAGTAAACCTCCCTTTGCACTTAGCATGTCTTAAACTCTCTTGGGCAGACAATATGAGATTTACAATACTGATCTTCTGACATGTTTACACCAGGCTGCATTCAAGACATGTCTAAAGCTCAAGATTGATTGTTTGAGCTACTCTTTATGGTTGTATAAATCCATGTTTCAGACTAAATATTGACTTCAGTCTGAAGAAGCCACTTTGTTTTGACATTTTTGGTGTTTTAATGCATTCTAGATGCTCTCTGTTTTATATGTTTGTATCTTAATAAAGAGCATGAGTAATGAGTATATATATATATATATATATATATATATTCATTACAACTTTGCTAAAACAACAAATGTATGTGACCCAAGACGTTTGCACAGTACAGTATATATATTAAATACAGTACCTGCAGATATGCATGCTGTGCACTATGGAAGGATGAGGTTTTGTGTTGGTGTTTTATGTTGTTGTGTTTCTCGGCTGAATCGGTTGCTATAGAGACAAAGAGAGATGTTTTTGCTATCAAATCTTAGACAAGCTTTGGCACTTATATATGCAGGTCTTCAGATAATCGATATTTGGGATTGCGGTGCTCTTTAGCAAACACACTTCACAATTCTTCCCCAAGGCCATTACTGTGGGACTTTAATTTACCTCCTGCCTGAGCACAAAAGGGGGCCTTCAAACAAAACACAATGGCTGCTGATGCACAAAACTTTCCCCTGGGGCGTCGTAGTGGTTCAGATGGTGACAGCGTGTAACATGTAAATGCAACATTCTGGGCTTAAATCTGACACAAGAAAAACTGTTTTCACACCTAGAGCTATAACATCATATTTTCTCAAACTGAGACGACATTCTGAAAGAAGTACATGGGACAGATGGTCTGTTAAAAACATGTCCCTACATCTTTCCAACCCTCAACATTACAAACTCGTCAAATAGCTCCGCTCTGTCAGATTACACGATGCACCTTTAGCATGCTCATGGGACATCGCTGTACGGTATCAGGTGAGAATACAGCTGGACAGAACCGGACACGGTGTTATAATATATATATTATACACTAGCGGCGGCTGGATGATGCCTGCAGCCTCCACCTGATACGTGCACAGGCGGCGTCACTCACGCATAATGAAACCTGTTGCGTGCACATGAAATGTGTCAGGACAGCGTCAGATTGTAAATCTGTGGGTAACAACATAATATAAGAAGCACGAAGGGGCTTATAGTGTGAGCGGGAGAGGAGGTGGATGATTCCCACAAAAGCGGTCTATGATGCAGGGGTCCAGTGTGTGCTACCTGTTTGAATGTGGTGTTTTTTTCTATACCTTACCGTCTGTCTCCTTTCCCTAAACCTAACCATCCATGACCATGTTTTATGGTAGCAGCATCCCGGACACAGATGGATACTTAACTTGTAATACGCAGACGAGAAAATCCACTGACAATGATGCAACACGTGATAATTTGGGATGAGAACGTGTTGACTTTCCCTACTGCGTTTAATGGCATTTGCTAGAGTCGGCTGTTTTTTTTTTATTTACTTTTTTTTTTAGCTGTAGGCCATAATTATTCAAATTAAAAAAGAAAAATGCTTGAAACATTTTAGTTGACATGTAATAAGTCTAGAGTATGTTCAATTTTAACTCTCTTGAATAACTGATGGAAAATATTGAAGTTTTTCACAATATTCGATTTTTTTTTTTTTTTTTTTTTTTTTTGCGCCTGTAGTTTTCACCTCAGAAACATATTGTGGTGTACTATTTAGCTGTGATATTACAAAGTTTATGACCTGGCTGCCATGTACCCATATTATATAATATAATAATATTTAAGATATTTTTCAAAACAGTTGTTAATGCAGGCTCAAATTACTGTATAGGGGAGACTAGGGTTGGTTGGTACACTTGTTACTCCGTAACTGCTGTATTTCTGCTGCATAATTTTATATTAGAAAATTATATCCAACAGCAAATTCAAGGTTAAGGTCTCAACTATAAATTAATATGTTAATGAGCACAAACGCCTTGATGTTGTCTGATGTTGTCGGATTTGATTGTTTTTGGTCTTTTTATTTGCAGTAATTTATATTTATATTTTGCATCCTGCAGCTTACTTGCATTATGTGTCCTCTTGTATTGATTCTCTTCCCTAATTTTCTTTTGTGTTCTCTCTCTTGTGTTCAGTAGGACTGTTTGGCTTTCTGTCACTGCATCTTCTTCAAAGTATCTCGTTTCTGCTTTTGCTTTGCTTGTAAACTCTGTTTTTAAAGTTGCTATATAAAGTTATTATTAATAAAGGTATTATTATTATTATTATTATTATTATTATTATTATTATTATTATTATAAAGTAATGTTGTGCATTTGTACAAACCAGCCCTATCACAGGGTTGGTTGGCACAATGTTAAAGTGCTAAACCAATATAAACCATTTTAACATATAATTCAAACAAGAGCCAGACAACATTTAATAGAATATCTGCCCGTTAAAAAAAAACAAAAAAAAACCAAAACATTTTTAAGAGTCTTGAATGTTTAACAGAGTAGATGAGTGCAAGTCAAGAAAAAAAAGAAGGAAAAAAATCCACCAATTTGGTTTTATGTTTTTGTTTCTGTGACCGTCAGAGGAACAGAAAATAGCTGCGTGTATATCAACTGTCGCTGCCAACCAACCAAGTGTTGCTCATAGTGACGAAGCCCCAGTATTATCACCACCTCTGCATTTCCTCTCAGCTTTACAGAGTGCTTAAGCTTCTTTAAACTCATTGATTTGTTTAGCAAAAAGAAAAAAGCTCTAACAAACCCACTGTACACAACCTGCCAAGCACCAATGCAGACCAACGGGTGAAGACCAAATCCTTTTCACCAATTTTTGTCTGTTTATCCAGATTGATCATTCAATTTGTTCGTTATGTGTTTGTTGTTTTGGTATCGGGGGGGTGTCAGGCAATTACAACAACATAAAGGTTCTTTGTTATTACTCACTACATGGTGTCTGCGTGTTGTCTGCCAGAGAGAAGCATTTATTGAATGAGTGCGTAAATAAAGAGAACACACACTGAGCAATCCTGGGCTGTGATTAGAGCTACATGCAGATGGTGAATGGAGAGATGAGAGCAACACAAACTGTAAACTGTACACAGAAAGCTGGAGACGAGTCAACAGCCTGAGAGGAAGGGGAACATTTGCCCTGCGGCTCTGTACTCACACCTGATTTTAAAATAAAAGCGACCCTGTAAATCACAGAATTTCACACTATTTTAGACCAGTGTAGCTTTTCATTAAATTATGTTTCCTTCTCATGCACTCAGTGTCAAAGTCCAACCAAAAATACCAATTATGTGTGAAAGCTTAATGAGCTGAACGGGCAGCAACTACATAGAAATTCAAATGATTCTTCGACACTACGCACCATATGACTCTATCGCTCAACTTTTAACAACTGACCCAGACTGAAGCAACCTGATCACCAGAATAAATATTAGCATTATTTAGGTTATTTAAAAATTCTGCTAACTCTTTCCCCACCTAGGCTGGCAGCTCCCACGCATCTGCCATGCATCTCCTGCTTTTGGGCTCTGTCTCATGCTCTCATGACACCGAGGGAAATCTCATGTCAAAACACAGCGAGGACAGAAGTGTTGAACAATCATGTAAAAAGGGGCATGACTTTGACTCTTGAACAGCGGAGTGTTCGACAGCCACAGCATTTCCTCATCGCGGATCAAACAGCTGATGGTCCGACAGCAGAGCAGTGAGACAGACAAACATTTTCTCCTCAAAGCACCAAAGTGTCTGAAACAGACACATTTGCAGAGGTAAAGTGACTTCTTTAGACTTCTATAGACTACTTTGTGTTAGTTTCAGCTTTAATCAGACTTGGATTGAATTATTTAAAAATACCAGGATGCTTCGCTCCGTGTCTCATCAGATGCTCGCACTCAGATCTCATTATTGTTACCAGGTGCAGATGTAATGTTTTGGGGGCCTGGAGCCACAAGCACATGACCTTATGACCTTATATCAATATCGACTGATATGAAAAAAATAGCATGATAAGACTTTATTCCATATCGCCCAGCCTTAGGTCATATTTAATTTTACGCGTGAAACACACTGCGTGAGCAGCGCTGCTCTGGTGCGTCTCAGCTTTGTCGCAGGTGCTGCACATCTAGAGAAACAGTGACTAACCAATGTTTTTCCTATGGCAGCAGAAATAGACAGTTTAAATGGTGTTTTGATAATTATATTGACTCTACCACTTTTTACTACAGTCCCAATGTCTTTATCTGTCACAAAAAATAAGAAATACAAATATATCTGAAATATTTGCAGGACTATGTCCTTGTCAATGTAAGAGCATGCACGGCTTCATAGATGAGTGGAACATGTGCTTACAAAAGTGAAAATACAGTATTCACAGCAGCAGGCAGCCATGCAAAAAAGCATGGAACGCCGAAAGTGTGCAAGACGCAGCAGTTCAGCGAGTTTGCCGTCATGCGCTGCTCATGCATACGGTGTGTTAGCGCGAGCATGAGTTAACACTTTAATGTGAAAAAACCTTTAGCCTTACCATGGCTGTGATCACTTTTAGACTCAACGTTGGCTTAAAATATGGCCTTGACTTGAACTTGACAGACCATGGTCTTCAAAGTTCAAGTCTGCAATTGATTCAGTTTCATTTCATTGCTTTTTTCCACTAAGTTTGCCTTCCAATCAAAGAAGGCAGCGCTAAATCGGTTATTGTTCAACTGAAAGCAAAAATGCCTGTCCTTCGCAGCTCAGAGTCACAGTAAACAGGACTCCAGGGACACTCAACAAGGATTCAATTAGCAATAAGACAAGCAGTGAAGTTCTTAGAACTCAGTTTGACCTTGATTCCTTCGTCACACTCCGTTTTATTTATACATATGATGTAAAACACAAGTGTCCGCCTTTATTAGGATGTTTATTGAAGTTTATGCTCCTTGGCAACCTCCTTTCTCCCTCCTCCAGCACCTCTCTCTTCTCCGTCATCCGCTTTACTCATAGAAAATGAAAACAACATCACGCAGCATCTCATCGGAGACAAGACTATTATTGATTTCATGAACCGAAAAGACAAAAACAGGGACAGAGAGTCCATAAAATGCCCCTTCATAAAGCTTTGTCTGCAGCCAAATAAACTGGAAAGCCCCCGGGTCTGATGGAAAGTAATTGTCAGTCTATTTGTCCATGTCTGTCCATCTCTGTGATTACAAGGCTGTCCTGCTCAGCTACACACCACCACCATTTATCATCCTCTTTCTCCTCCTCACTGTTCCTGCACACCTTCATTGTTAGTCCTCCTCTCCCTTAGTTCCCTTCGTCCTCCATCAGGACTGATGAGGGTGTTAGAACAACATCTCTCTCACATGAATAACTAATGGACAGGTCTTACACCTATTGAGCGGCACTTATCTGAATTGTCTGATTGATTGCAGTCTGAAAACCTCTTGTCTTCTTCCAAACCTTCAAAATAAAACATTGACAAGACAATGCAGCAACAAGGCACTTTGACAGGATCCATGGTGAGTTTTGGACTTCAGCACAAAAAAAAACACGTATGTTTAAAGGTTATTTTAAATAAAAAACCAGACAGCACAAAACTACACACAGATGACCCGTGTTTACCATCTCAGCTGCTCTATGATGTTTTTTCATAGCAAAGGACACCAAAGGGACAAGATCTTTGAAATGATCAAACGCTGGTGAGGGGAGCTATTTGTGGATGGAGTGCTGCTCTATACACTTTAGGTGATGTCTGGATTTAACTTTTTATCTAGCAGCAATATTGTTCAGCTCGTTCTCATTCCCAGAGCATCAAATTCAGCAGTTCTGTCAGCGGCCATCGGTGTCTGATTTAGATGTACAAGGCACCCTTTGCTGTCTGTATGAGACGCACAAGACTCAGGATGTGTCTAAGATTTTAGGACGTTTCTAGGATTTTAGGACGTTTCTGGGATTTTAGTGCATTTCAAGGATTGCAGCACATTAGGATTGTAGGAAGTTATGAAACAGTCATGTTTTTTATTTTAACCTTTAGGGACTGTTTGGCGCTTTTCACTCTTCATTTTTCGATAATTTTGGCTGTGTTCATGCATATGGCATTAACTTTGGCAAGATTGTGTATTTTTGTTTGTTCTGGGAATTTCCAGCTCAGCTCCAACAATAAGTCCAAAATGCACCAAATAACAAAAGTGTACTGTTTTACTGTTAAGTGTAAAAAGAAAATGCATAATCAAAGCCCATTGAAACTGAGATTTTTGATCAAAGGATAAAAACATACATTGTATTACTTCTGGGTTACATTCTGGGCTTCTTTTTTTTTTAAATTTGTTTTTTAGCATATTTGGAATATGGGGAAATTACATTTCCACTAGATGCACTGTCACAGTAAATGTTGCTGCTAATCACTGACATATCCCAGACTGTGATCTACTTAGCATGTAGCATTTTGAAAATAATTAATTTTTTAATCTAAAAGAATCACAACAAAACCTGGCATTTGAAGGGTTAAAATTCTGGAACTTTTTGAGTATTTGATATTTATAATTAGGACTGATGTTGGTTAAAAAATCAACTCAATGAAAGTGATATTGCATGATATTTTTAAAAGCTTGATTTGAAAAAGTGCATTTTGTGCCCAGAGTGATATAAGTGTGTGTAATATTAAAGCGGGCCCTAAGGGTTAAGTTACTAAATTTCTTTATTCTGTTGCCCCTCAAACCCTGGCAGTGTGATCAGTTTGCAGCTCAGCTTGTGGTGAAAACAGAGTACATGTCACTGCATGTCCGCAGGTTGCACATTAATGAGGGACCAGATCCTTGAAAATTCTCAACTGGGTATCAGTGCAGTCGATATTAATGATTAAACTGAATTATTAATGACTTAACTAGTACATGGTTGTACAGCAATAATTAGCCATGAGACCATCATGAGGTTATTAAAGAGTAAGGACATAATGCATTACTATTCATAATCTAAAATCTGAAACACGCCAGTTGCTATCGTTTCATAGCAGTTTCATCACGTCTTGAGTAATCAAGCCCCCAGGAAGTGCGCTAAGCTTTGATGCTAATTTTATATAGTGGCCAAAAGTGTAATTACACCATCCAGGTCCGTCACCTGATGCCCACTGGGGCAGAAAGATTTTTCCCCTTTGACTTACATCGGGAAAAAGACATCTATAAAGTCAAATCAAGTCAAGTCAAATTTATTTATAAAGCCCATTATCACAAATCACAATTTGCCTCAGAGGGCTTTACAGCATACGACCATCGACTAAGGAAAAACTCCCACCAAAAACCTATAAGGGGGGGGGGGTGGCGGCAATACTGGACATATATGAACCAAAATAACAGTTTGGAGGCACCAATTGGCAACCTAAAATTGCTAAAAAATGAAGTCAATCAGAAACTGTCAAAACTGCAGTTCCTCTAATGTCCACTTGAGGCTTGCTCCTGAAGTGAGTCAATCCCCACAGACTCCCATGATAAAATGCCCGACTTTATTGTAGAAATAAACATGTTTACAGCCTGAGACAAAAAATAATTTTGCCTTTTATAGTTTATTCTTCCTTCATGGCGACTGTACTGGGGGATGAATTTTCAAAAAACGCACCCTATACACTCTATGAAGGCCTAAAGTTACACATAATCAAGAACGGGCCCTCCAGCCTCTCGTCTAAAAATCACTTCTGGCTCAAAAAAAACTATGGTGACAGCCAATACATCGAATTCAAGGCTTTAAAACGAAAGTCCACAATGGGTGAAGTCATGGTATGAGTCGTTTTTTACAGTCTGTAGGAGGGAACCACGCAGCCCACCACTATGTGCTCGTCATTGCACTTGAACAATTCAGAGTCCTTTGTATCTGTTCGTTTTAAATACACCGTTCCCATTTTTTGAATCTTTGAAATGTCAAAGTGGTTTTCAGCAGTGATAATACAATTGGTGGTTAGTGGGAGACTCTTTGCTACCCACTTTTTGATCTAGTTCAGGTCTGAAATGAGTACGCTGAGCACTCGCCATTAAATGGTACTCATCACAGCAGGTCAAAGACTCCTCGAACTATGGAGCCTGGAGTCAGCTCATAGTTATGTGAAATAAAGGACTGTGTGAGTGAAGTACTGGACAGAAACTGAATAGCACTCTCAATAGTGAATAAAGAGGGAGAACTGCAGGCAATTAATATACAATTTCTATATTTATGACTCATTTTTCTGTACAATACTATTACGTTGTAAGACTATAATGAAATGAAGGACATGTCTTTTTGGTATATTGCAAATAACATTTCTCATCTTGTCAGTTTATGTATTTATTCTTGTAGATCAGTATTTGTCGTACTCCAACATATTCTCATCCCGAGTTGTCACGTATTGCCGCTTTGCAGTGGGCGCTTCAGGTATCCTGCATCTGCTGTTGACATTCGGAGATGCCGAACACGAGCACATGGCGGGGTTATGCTGCACGTGCTTATGGTGGGACTTAGTCTGTCTCACCAGCTCAGTCACCAGAAGTAAATGTCTGTGTTGCACAATTCTGCAAAACCACAGACAGATTACAGTTGCATTTGTCACAACAACACGTTCCCATCCCAAGTCCTCACATATCGCCGCTTTGTCACTCGACTTTCATGTCTACATATTACGCTCTAGGTATCCCTCTGCGTGTGCTGACACCGTTCTCGTATGCCGCTATACCAACACTTGGATGTCAACAAAAGCACATGGTGGGATTATACTACAAAAACACATAGTTATGTTTCAGCAACAAAATCTCATGATAATCAATGCGAGGATGTCAACAAGAAAAGGCACATGGTAAGGTGTAGAAAAAAACATCGCATACAGACCGGGAGCAAACTCTGGATTCCCACTGGATTTAAGTTCGGGGTTTGTTGGATTTATCCACCGCCCCTCCTGCCTGTCCTATAGGGACCTTCGTGCCCCTTACATTACTTCATCCAGCAGTGAATCATGCAGTCACGACAGATTCTGTGCTTTTCCGCCAACTGTCCACGTATCATTTTGCCACAGTGGGTGCTATTCGGCCATCCAGCGGCGTAAAATAACCCAGTGAACAGTTCTGTCTGGATGCTTTCTCAGCTGACAAAATCCAGCGCGTATCAATCGGACACGTAAGGTAGCTTTTGGCGTTGGTATCCTACACCGAAAGCATTACAAAAACTGTAGTATTTAACGACTTAGGAAAGAGAACGGACTGCAGTGGACAGTTATTTGGTTAGAAACTCAGCATGTTTCATAAACAAGATGTTTTCAGTGTCTTTGTATTCATCTCCTGTTTTAATACTTGTTGAAATGCTTTTTTAGACAAATATATATCTGCTTTGTTCTGAGCAGCAGGGCTGTATATTAATGAAAACCTTTTCCCTCTTTGATCTCTCAGGCTTTACTTCTTCTTTTGTTTGGTCTCTTTTATCCATAATTAAATTTATCTGGTTCTGAAGGGCAAACAAACAAAACAAATTGTCTTAATTCATGTAACAAGCTGGGCTTTGAGCACATACAGTAAATACCCTTAAAATATGTTGTTTTTTTTTTCAAAACGTGTTCTTATTAGCCTTTTAATAATTACAGGTTCAGTGTTTTTTGTGCTAAAGAAGCTTACATATTCAGCTTATTCAGTTCTGACAGCAGGAAAAAAAGATTGCAGGATGATAAAGGAGATTATACATGTATTATGGTATACCTTTCAGAGAGCCATACAGTGTGCAGTTCAGAGAAGAAACTTGGAGAGTGCAGATGGGAAAGTGCAGAAAATGACACAGTTACACTTTTTTCTTTTTTCTAGGAATAGACAAGAGCAGACATGGGACCGAGAGCGACGTCTCTACAGACCTTATTCCACCACAGTGAACACAACACACACTCAGACTGGAGTTCAGTCCCAATCTCCCTCTCACATGTTTCCCCCTTACACACACACACACACACACACACACACACACACACACACATATATATAAACAAACTGAGAGATGACCTGAAAGTCAAACGGAAGTGCCAGACAGCACAGTTTTTGACAAAACGGCACTGAGGACATGTTACGTAAATTATTTGTCCAGTCACCAGAAGAAAATCTTGGCATTGTACATTTCTGCAAACCCTGGATATGAATCAACATTTCTAAAGTGGAGAAGTATATGAACTGAATTTGTCATTTGATGGGTTGACCTCTGTTAGAGACAAACAAACAACCTAACCGGTTGTCTTTAAGTGCGTCATTGCTGTTTTACAGGCAGGTTTATAGCCCCCAAACATGGATGTTTTTTAGCAAAATCTTGCTGTTTATATCTAACATGTTTTTATCCAAGTCCCACAAAAAGCAACTGTTTTTTACCAAGACAATGCTGCTTTCTAGCTGGGATTTTGCCTGCCACAATGGGAATTAAAAGCCTTAACATGATCTTTTCCTTAGCAAAACTAACCGACTTTTGTGCCTAAACCTAACATCACGTCAACCACAGAGTTTTTGAAATATAAAATTTTGATGTATCTGATACATAACAACAAGCAAATTAAGTGTATAAATAGTTTAAAATGTGCAATACCAACATTTCTTTCTGGCAATTAGCAAACATTTCCCTAATATGTCTTTATCATGAAGCAGATAAGAAATACGGCTTCTTCAAATTGCCTGAAATATCACCTCATGTAAAGATATTTTGCAATAACTTGGATTTTTTTTTTCTAAATTGGCTTAGGCTAATTTTATATTCACAGTTTCAAGTTGTGTAATTTTAGGGGTTAATAAAGGGCATCTCAGGGCATCTTAAACATATTGCCTCCTCTAAATTTTGATATTATATTCACCTTTTTGAGTACAGTGTTAATATCACTGATAAGGATATTAGTCCAAACTGTAAAAAATAATACTTGAATGAATCATTGTTAACAATTAGCACTAATAGAGGTTAGTTCAGGTTTTGTGTGGTTTCGGCAGGGACCTCTCTGTTTCTGATGGTATGTATATCGGGATCTGTAGGAGCACTTCTGTTCTTTTCTAGCAATTAAAGAAGAAACTCAGCCTAACCTGACTGCGCCCTCTGTAGCATTCACAGGCTTCAAAGTCTGACAGTGCAGCCGTCTGATTTTTATGTGGAGCCTGTTGTCAAAGTTAAGACTGTGGGCCGAATGTGACACTGCACAATCAGGACTAACAAGAATACACACTGAGTTCGACAGCAACCATACTGTAGCATGAGTCACTCACACTCACACACACACACACACACACATACACACACACACACACACACACAAAGACACACAGATACCAGACTAGAAAGAATATTTCAGAAAGTTTCAAGCAGTCTTCCAGCTTCAGTATTATTTTTTTTCCAACAACTTACTGAACAACGTTCTTTTTAAGTACTTGTTATTCAACTCTGATAACACACGGCGAAATAAAAAGTGACAGTGGGGACTGGGGATGAACTTTAAATGAAACACGGAACCTACGTCTCCATAAAAAGCTGAAAAAGTGTCACTTTGATTAAAAAAAATAAAGGAAAAGTCTAAAACACATTCTTTGGCTGCTTTTGTAGTCGATAACTGGGCTGACCAGAGGCAAAGAAAAATGTAGTACTGAAGCATTTTCTAAAATCCCGTCTGTGCTACTGCCGTCTGTCAACATGCTGCATCTGAGTCACTGAGTACAGTTCTGCATTTAATACATTCGCCATGAAACAACACAGGCCAACGTCGATATCAAGAGAGTCCTCATACGAAACTATGTGGACCGGTCTAACGACTGAAATACATGGACGCAATGTGTCACATGGGTGAATCAAAGTCTGCTGTTTTGTGTTGCCTCTGGTTCAATGACGTATTCAATTTTTATCACTTTCAAACAAACCAAACATATTCTTTACACAGTTTTATATAGTTCTAACTTATTTGAGGGCTGCAGTTTAATGGATACGAATGCATCGTTTTTAATAAACTGTTGAATAATCTACTTTCTTTGGCTGTAATACAAATACACAAGAGCAAAAGTAGCATAAAATGGGAATACTCAAGTACATGTAGTTTCCACCACTGGCTGCCACTCAGCTGTTGCTCGTCCTTGAGCTTAAATGGAGAATTCATTCAGAGCTTGAGCGTCAACAAAAAGTGTTTACACAAGGCAGTGACTTTCAAACTCTCGTCAGACAGACAGTTTTGCAAACTAAACTGGAAGCAATAATCTATGACAGAGACACTTAACAGACAGCTCTCATCAGTCCGTACAGTATGCCAGTTTAGTTTAGGCCTTAAACTGTCTCCTTTGTGACCACACGTCAGCTACAATGACTGACCTATTTTTAGCAAATTAGTGATTTTTGGCCATTTTCAGAGATCAGTTTAGTGAACAGTGTGTTATCACAACAGACAGACCCAGTGTCCAGAGCCACAAAAATGAAACCAATTTCACTGGCTATCAGTCCAGACTGTTTTCACTCTGAACTTGTCAAATTTGTCGGCTCAGTCAGAGCTTTCAGCTCGAACAGAACCTGTGGCGTTTTATTTAACATGCTGCCGGATTGCAACGGGCAACAGGCACCGGGCGCATCAATATGCCACGCGCAAGGGCAGCGTCACTTGACATCCATCAGCTCGCACATGAAACACTGAAGGACGGCGTCAGGTAATAACATTGGCGGTAACCACAAGGAGCGCAAGTGCGCTTATAGGGCAGGTAGAAGGGGTGCATGGGCCCCACAAACAACTGACCTTCGTGAGGGAGTCCAGAAATCACTTCCTGTGTAAATGTGAGTTTTTGTTCTATACTTTACCACGTGCCTCATTTGACTAACCATCCATGTCTGCTGTTACCATGTGCACTTGTGTAACAATAAGGACCATGCTGTGTGATCCCACCAAGTGCATTTGACATCACGGTAACGACACCCCAGAGCATAAACACAGAAGACACAGAAGGTTGCCTAAAACGTCAATAGTAGACGGAGAAGGTCACTGACAGAGCGGTACCATGTGACAAGTTGGGATGTGACACGCTGATCAGTCTCCGGGGATCGAGGGCCGTTATTTCAGGCTGATCTGGTGTAGTCGTAGATATCCAAGCCAAGACTTCCTCGTCTGTGCACCTGTCATTTTTCTCTACAATCAGATATCTGAATCTGAATGCAGAAACATTTTAAAAGAAGCTAATATTGTCAGTTGGGCTCTGAGTCTACAAATGATCAGTTAGTCTGTGATTCAAGTTTTATTGGTCAACAGTAATCAGACTACAAACAAAAACCAGAACCCTTTCAATGCCATAATATCTTTCCATCGCCTCCAGATTCTGCACGCATATAGATGTTAGTTTTCATCTAAACATGGATATGTAAACACATCCTTATGACTATAATATGACAGTGGCTTGGCGTACTGCTCACTATGCCTCTGCCAGCAACCCGAATAAGAGCCATGATTTTTCTGTGCTAGACACAAATACTCAGATAGGAACGGCGTTTGTGGTATCTGGAAGAATAGCTCATAATATGTGAGTAAACACTGATTCATTTAGATCTTCATCACCAGCTGTGACAATGTGTCGACAGCTGGTAATGTTTTTGCTCTGTGAGTGTGTGTGTGTGTGTGTGTGTGTGTGTGTGTGTGTGTGTGTGTGTGCATGTATGTGTGTGTGTATGTATGTGTGTGTGTGTGTGTGTGTTTGTGTGTGTGTGTAATCAAAGCAAAGTGTGGTTGGCCCAGGTTGTAGCAGAAACTATGACAGAAGCTGTTTTGGCTATTTTGAAAGGTGTTTACATGTCTGTCTGTGTGTCTGTAGGCAGGTTTCCATTACAGATTTGCGCAAAACATAAACGATAATTTCAAATTGTCAATAAAACACAATTGCGAGATGACTGCGTTTCCACTGAGTGATGTTATGCGACTCCTCATCTGGCGATAACATTCCAAAA
This sequence comes from Plectropomus leopardus, assembly GCF_026936395.1. Taxonomy (NCBI): domain Eukaryota; kingdom Metazoa; phylum Chordata; class Actinopteri; order Perciformes; family Serranidae; genus Plectropomus; species Plectropomus leopardus. The sequence continues at coordinate 4,445,564 of NC_142182.1, forward strand.
ACCATGGCGATTAATGTCCAAAACATTAGCAGGTTATTTTTTTTATTGCAGCTGCCACACTAGCTGTCATTAGCGTGTTAAGAGAGTGATAATGGAAAAGCAAGCTCCTTTTCCATGGGAGCAGCCACGTATACCGGATTTCTGGGAGCTGATTGTCCACGATTTCACAGAAGAATTAAAGATTCAAAACTCTCCGATGATCCACTCAACTTTTGAAGAGTTATGTGATGCAATAACAGCTCTCGTAGCTCCTGCTGCATCATGAGGGAGCCAGTTCCTATAAAGGGAAAAAGTGTTTTCATTGCAACTTTGCGGAAAATGCCTTTTTCAAATGTAAATCCATTAGGCATGTTTTATATTGGCAATTATAGTTTGTGCAATTTGAGGGTTAATGGAAACCTGCCTTGTGTGTCTGTAGACAGATTTCGTCAACAAGATAGTGTCACAACTTAGCAAGATGCAGTCATGAAACTTTATAAATGTGCAGCTGAGATCAAAACGAAGGCCAAGTTCAACAGGTCTGAGCACAGTTACAGTTTTTTTGATTAGGATACTTTATGTGTTTTTTCCAGGGATGAATAATCTCTTAACAACACATTCTCTCTCTTAGTCTTAATGTCTAACAGTAAAAGTGACAACAACAAGTCACAACAAAAAGTGGTCGTGACAGGCTTTTTTTTCTTTTTTAAACAAAAAACTGTTTATTTTTCATGAATGGTTAACTCATGTGAATAAATAAAGTGGTGCTTCAATATGCATTAAATTTATATTTTGTATCGTATTTGTCATCAGGACTCTTCTGAAGCATTTTGAAAAAAACAGCATGCTGAAAAGCTCCAAAGATAATTATTTTGTGAATATAATCAATAAAATGTATTGAACGCTGATTGTATCATTAGAAAATCAAATCACAGCAGCATTTCTCTGTTTAAGCAGTACCTTTCCTATTTATTTTCTGGTGACACAAAGATCCACCGTCCATTCAAATGGATGGATCTTTAAAAAAAATCCTATTTAAAAACTGTAAATCTTTTCTATGACTTTTTGAAATGTATAAGTAATACAACAAATTATGTTCATGTTGAACACGGTTTAAATATAAATTATGTACTTTAGACGATTTAAAGACCTGAATGTGCTTTGTGCTTCCTTCTTGCGTCACGGTCAGCCATGCGTGTTAAAAAAAGAGCGATGGCTCTGGTGCAGTCAGATGATTAGGAACAGTGTGACTGGCTTACAGACATCCCATCAAATACTTCAGCGCATATGTGTGGAGGCAGATGACAGTTGTCATAGATCTAGACATCCTAGAAAAGATATGTTGATCGAAATGGATCTGAACAGTCGTAGCTTTTTGTACGGTAGCTGGACTGATTCAATTACAAGATGGTCTCTAGTTCACGTCTTTGTTCTTTTATATCTTGTTTCTCCTTCCCGATACTGTTTTTCATCTTTATGAGACATTGGGAACCTTGGTTTTTCATTCCCTTTTATATTTTCCTGCCTCAGTGAGACTTTCTTAGAGTAGAACTGGCAGCTGTAGCGCAGTTCAGTGAACGCTGAGGGAACGGTTTGATGATGTTCAGATGCCCGACAATTTTAAGAAATTATGAACTAAATATCTTACTGGCTCCCAAACACGTTTTACAGAAAACTGATTGTTACAGCAGCGTAAAGGTGCAGTTTGTACGATTTGGACATAATTTTAGTTTAACACATTGAAAAAATGAACTAACCTCATCAACGGAGTGTAAAAAAGTAACACATTTGACGTTATGTCCAAGATGCGTATGTATGTATGTATTGTTGTCTGGTGAACACGGTTTTAAAATAAAATCCTTAGTTTTGCACACAAATGTTCCTTACAGTGTGCTGTTTATTTATTTTGTTATTGTTTTCTACAGAGACAAGGGTGAAATACTGACCCCTGTTCAGCTGGACTGGGTGGCTGATAATCACAAATAGGTCTTTTAATATATATTTTGTGCTTGAGAGAATTAACATTGCATTGAGCCTGGCAGACAGGGATTCAGACATGGAGAATTAGGTTCTTAATGAGAGATTACATACCATTGGACCAATGTCTTTCACACTTAATGGGCAGGAGAGTGCCCCCCCTCGACCCAAAATAAACAAATAAAGCAGGACCAAAATAGCTCAGAGGACTGAGACGGACAGTGCAGCTATATGTGTGTGCTGCACAGACACACTGAGGTGTGTGTGAAACACAGAGAGCAGCTCGGGGTTTGGAGATGACAGAAGCCTGTGTCGGTGTCTCGCAGCTCCCTTTTACAGGAGCAGGAATTTGTATCATGGTGCATTTTTTTCTATGACAGCTCAGTTTAATGAACCACAGCAAGGCAGCAACAGTGATCACTGAATCTCATAATAACCCTCTGCAGAATCTCCCATGACAATGTGCATATTGTCTTTATAGCAGTAATAATGTGTTGTGTACTCAACTGAGAGAATGAAGCAATCCATCCACAGAGTTGGAAGCGACAAGTTCATTTTATTGTGTTTACATAGCGGAGGTTGACACAATGATGGAAACTCCTACTGTGACAACACATGAAGTACTGAAAAAGTAATATGGGCGACCCTATGCCTTCAGAGCATGGTCTGTGTGACTTGTTTGCAAGTGTCTAACGGATCCTGGAGCCCTCACCAAGAAGTGAAATCTTCAGTTTGCTTTGGGATGAATATGTACAATCTAGCATTATTCTCCAGTGGTGTTTGCATCTGCTGACTGGGATTACAGAGGTTGCGTGTGTCTGTGTGTGTTTGTGAGGGTCATCTGACATCATGAGGGAACAGTGCATGGATCCTGATGCTGTGATAAAGCCTCATACCTCCTAATTATTCTCCACAGAGCCACAAAGGGTCTCAGATGGCTTCACATCCACCTGGCTGGAGAAAAAAGGTGATAAATCATCATTTTCATCAGATGCACAGTAGTCTGTCTATAGAGGCCCTTTGTGCCTACAGGAATATCAAACTGTTTGCATTATAATCTACATCAAGACTCCAACACTAGTTGTGCTGCAGTTTGAACTTGGTTTGATGTCCTAAAGTGTCTTTTGATTGGTTTTAACCTTTTGAACTCGGCTATAGAAATAGTCCCCCAGTGCCTAGATTGGTATTTTTGCTTACTGGGACGTTGATTTTTTTTGGAGTATCTTCAAATGCTTCTTATCGAATACCTTCTCATTGACTTTGCAGTGGACTTCTGCATCTAAATATAATGTTTTAGGTATCCTACTGCATCTGCTATTTATGTTACGGGATGCCCCTTCCGTGATGTCAATAAATGCACATGGTGGGATGATGCTGCGCAGAGTTATGTTTAGGCAACAACAGTGCATGGCAACCAATGCCGGGGAGTCAACAAATGCACATGCTGGTAAAAATGGCTATGATCAGGTGAAGGAGGCACATGGTAAGGTGTGGAAAAAAAACATTGAACTCAAACAGGAAGCAAAAACAAGAATCCTGCACGCCCTGTAGGCACTCTTGCATTCCTTATATTTCATTACAGGCAGTGTTTCAACCTGATGCCATCCTGCCATGGTCCATATGTATAAGACTGGCCGTACTCTCAAGTGACGCCATCTGTGTGCAAATCGGATGGATGTGGAAGGTGGAGTCCGGCCTTCCCTCCAGTGGCATATCATACGCACACGAAAGGTGCCTTTTGGCATCATGCTCTCATGCCAAAAAAGCACAAAGCAGCGCTATTTTACAACTTTGAAATGAGAATGGGTTGTCCTAAATTCTGCACAACCTAAACTAAAAGGTTATGGAAGTCAAAAAATCATAAAATGTTTGAAAGTATTAAAATTGTGTCGTAAATATAAAACAAATACAACAATCTGACATAATTTTTCACCTAAATTTACAAAATCAACAGACAAAACATACTGATCCAAAAGATTTTTCAATGTTAAAAAAAAGGAGCAAAAATTAGTAAAATACTCCGTGAAATATTCGATCTATGTACATAATTAGGTTACCAGTGCCCCTGCATGTTTGCTCATGTAAGGTAAGGTAACATAATGCAATGACATGATGAGGGGGAAGACCGAAGCCCTGGCTTACTGCGGCCTTTCACAGAACGTCCACTTTTAAAAGGCTTTAAATCTTACTTACTGGTTAATCATTCATATGTTAGCATTCTCTTTTCAAAAGGTAAAATTAGTCCTGATCAGCAAAGCCAATACAAGGAAAGTTTGAGCCCAGTTACACCCAGAGGAGAAGTAAAAGTTCACTTTGGTACAAAAACAAGAAAAAGTCCAAACCAGAAGGGGTCAGACTGAGGGGCAGGAGTCTAGCGTGCAGGCACAGGATGATGCAGGCAAAATCAAACCGGCAGAACAAATGGTTGGAAAGATAAGGTTGAAGCACAATAAACAATCTGGCAAAGACTGAATGGGAATTGGCTGAAAGGTATACTGCAGAGCTGATGGGGAAAGTGGGACCAGTTGTGCAGTTGGATTGGGGAGGCCAGGTGTTGGGAACAGCAGACAACAAAGCAGGCATAAGAATGTGCGGCTGAGAGTTGGTTGGTGTGGCTTTATGAACCCCACGTTCGCCTCAACAATCACAAATAAATTCTAATTCTGTGGGAAACACTGAATGTGCATCATAACAGGCCCCAAAGCCGAAACAGCATTGCAACTATTTTTGCATTTTTCACCTCCAACCGTAACTTCATTGCAAGAAAATGCCACACTGTGGCCTGAAATCGGGCATTTCCGGCCGCAACAATCTCCAAAACAACCTGCGAAACTCTGGAGGGACTGGTTGGTTTGTTAGTTACAGTTAGCTAATGTGTTTGTTAATTATTTATAAGTAAACACTGCTGCTAAAGAGACAATAAGTGCACACAGTTTACTCAATAGACATCGACCCGTGTCTCAGACGCTAATTGTCTGCAAACCGCAGCTCTCCATCGGGCAGTTTTTAACGCAGCGGTGGAGGTTTCTCAGCACAAGTAATAAGCCGTGATATAGTCCTTTGTTTTGACTACTTGGTCCTCTGTTCCCCCAGAGGTCAGCATTGTCAGTATGCTTTTGTCCAATGGCACAAATTTATGTATTAAAATTCACAACAGTTGAACTCAACATGAAAGAGCTACTTTTTTCCCACCAACTGCAGAAATTATCTTTATTTTGCTGCAAAATGCCACAGTTTTAATTGGTGGTATGACTGGGCCTTAACACTGGTAAAATATGAAGTAACAATAATATGTCATCTAAATGCCATACGCTTATTTAGCACTGATGTTTGAAAACAACATCTATAATATAAAAGGCAGTGGAACCAATTTTTACAGAGTAGCACAGCACACAGCATTACACCCATGGTCGACTGTGAATCTGTGCTGCAGTGCAGCCATTCAATACCCCATTAGTTAGCTGTCAGGTTATATTTATATACCCCTGCAGCTTTCAGGTAAATATGAGACTGTTCAAACTTAAATATGAGATGAATTACGTGGGAAGGGTTAGAAAATAGGTACATTACAACATTTGTACATTTGTAATACGAAGACCTGCAGGTTATACTTCACAGACTGAGGAATGTATAAAAGGATATAAGAACAGACTCTCCTTCTGCCTCTTTGTACACTGAATACAGGATACTATAGTATAGATTAGTGATACTCAACTTACGGCAACGTGGGCCAAATCTGGCCCACAATAGGGTGCCCGGTGGCCCCAAATCATTATCCAATTAACAATAACAATAAAGTGATTCACACTGGGAATTGTTCTACTTTTATATACTTATACATAAGTGCATAAAACAGCATCAAAATAGAGCTTGTTTAAGAAAAAATGTTTCCGTGGAGGATCCCCTGCACACCCTGACACAGAGGTCCTAGCTCAGCCACTAATTTCCTAAAATCCCCAAAAATTTCCTAAAATCCTAGAAATGTCCTAAAGGCTGAGGAGGGTGCTGATATCATAGAAAATATCCCAATATCACAGAAACATCCTAAAACATAAGAAATGTCCTCAAATCCGAGGAACATCCTACAATCCTAGAAACTGCCTAAAATCCTTGAAATTTCCAAAAATCTTACAAACCCACAAATATTAGAGAAATGTCCTTAAAGCCCCAAAACTTTGTAAAATCCTACAGATGTCCTAAAGTCTTAGAAATGTCTTAAAATTCTAGAAATGTACTAAAATCTGAGAAATGGCCTAAAACCAGAGAAACATCCTACAATCCTAGAAATGTCCTTAAATCCTAGAAACATCCTAAATTCTTAGAAATGTCCTAAAATTCTGGGGCATCTGCCCCAGATTAAAGCAAGTTGAGTATCTCTGCTATAGACTGTGATTTCAGCAATTCTAAAATTGTTATTGAACTCTGTGCAATCAGTGATTATAAGATGTTTTGATCGTATTAACTCTGAGAAATCACGGTCTCTCGCCTGTAAAGGTGTCCCATTATTGAATGTACGATATGTTTCCTGTAGTGGCCGGCGTGTTTGCTTTGCTAATAGCTGTTATCCATTATCAGGATGCTCTTTACTTGTTTCAGAGTCAGCTAGAAACAAGGTAAAGCTTGTAAACGGTAATGATGTCTTGGCTTAACGAGGTCTGGACAAACAAGCATCCAGACATTGTTTTATAGCCCACTTTTTAATGGCTGCATGTCTGTGCACACTCTTGTAGATACACACACACACACACACACACACACACACACACACACACGCAAACACACGCGCACACTCACTGCCACCTTCAGTGGCTGTGAGAAGAATGATAATGACGGTTGGTTGTTTGCCACACGAGTTAAAGAAAATCAGTCTTCTCAGGAAAGCTCATACAGAATTGATCAGTATGCACACAGGGCGCACCGTCACACACACCGAATCACTGCGAATTGTGCCTCTGGTCACAATCTTTAGGTGTGACCATTGTCCTCATAGAAAACAAATCAGACATGTTGCTATGGTTTTGTTTGCATTACCGATGAGTTGAGGAGGAACCCTAACCCCCTAACCCTAACCCTAACCCTAACCCACCATCAACGTCTTTCATGAGCAAAAAGCACAAGCCTCTCGTACACAAGTAGAGGCAAGAGTAAATTGAAAGAGTCCACTTGTTTGATCATAGATTTAATCATAAATATTGCAGGAGTTTCTTTTAACAGAGGGCCAAAGCTACTGTCAAGGGGAAATTTCTGAAAATGAACTTGAACAAAAGCAGACAGATTTATTGTGTCAGAGCTCCATTTACTGTAAAAATTCAGCCTTTCTTCTGCAGGTGCTTCACAAATGTAAATCAAATGTCTCTCCTCTGTAGTCCTTTTGCAGTTCAGAAACATAACCTCACTACACCACTTTTCGATCTGATGATTTTCATCTCAGGTAAAAGAAAAGGGCATCTGTGCTAATTCTGACCAATGACACATCAAAATAACACACCAAATGTTAATATTCAATTGTTATTTGGGATCACACTATAATTTAGATGAATATTCTGTGGGGTTGAACAATGTTTGTCCATTTTGCACAATGTGACTTTGAAATGACTGTTTGGTGGGTGGATGAGGTTAATTGAGTGCAGGAGAGACTGGGCTGACCTGCTTCTGACGGAGCAAAGGTTAGCAAAGCAGAACCAAGCTGATCAGGTAACATCTAAATTTCCTCTATCAATGGTAAATGAAAATGTCAGCTAGAGGAAGGGTTAAAGATTTCTTTTTTTAAATTCTTACCATAACCCCTGAAATGTCAACACATTCTCATCCCAAATCATCACATATTGCCACTTTGCAGTGGATTTCCACATCGACATATTACACTCGAGGTATCCCTTTACGTCTGCGCTGACGATCCAGGATGCTGTAACCATGATGTCATCACAAGCACATGGTGGGATCACGCTGCACGTGGTTATGTTTTGGCAACAAAAGCATAATATCAATTACTTCTCACTGCATTTGTGCAATTAAGGGTGTCGCTCAATGTGCTCAGGGTCAAAAATTTGACACCACCCACACTGAGCAACGCCCCCTGCCTTCCTGTTTTTTTGGGGCCGCCTGAGGTTAACGTAAAATATTTTAAGTTTTATGCGCACCAAAAAAATGCCAGAAAAACATGTTGCGCAGCAGCAAGAGAGGAGCGTCCGACACGTTGTACCATAAGAAAATCGTTTTACTGGCGACGCTTTTCTAGCGATGCGTCTCAGTGTGATGGGCTCCTAAGACACGGTTAGATTGAACTGCCCATAGCTGAGGGTGTGAGCATGAAGGGCCCAATGTGAGCACGGAAAGGCTGCAACCCTAAGTAGGATAAGCGATTACACATACAATATTATCAAGACAAAGTTTGTTTGAATGCACAGGGTCCCCTGACACAGAGACAGGTTCAATTAAACACTGTACATCACAGACCCATCTAATGATTTTCTTCACAGTCAGTGGCCAGTGCAGAAATGTGCTTTATCATCATCAGCCATTGTTTACTCAGGAAAAATTGACTGAGCACTAATGGCTTCTACAGCAATGCCCTAAATTCATATTCATACAGGCATGATAACAACCACATTAAAGTGGCAAAGAACTAGCAATAAAAACAATAAAAATGACCAAAAAAAGTTAAATATCAAACTGCCAGAACGGAATGATATACCAACTGCAATAAAATCAATTAAAAAAAAGGATTGTGAAGTAAAAACAACCATGTCTGTGAATAAACCAAAGCAGGAACGTCATCTCGCATACACCTAAAAGGATCTACCCACACATCATCTCATTTCATTACCTCTTGTAATTTGTTTCATTTATTTGGTGCAAAAAACTAAAAGCTAATTTGCCAGACTTAGTTTTGATCTCAGAGGTTTAAGGGATAATAATCAGCATGTGTCATGACAAATGGATTTGAGTTTAAAAAAAAGAAAGACTTACATTTTCTCTTTTGAGGCAATTGTTATCTGTGTGCAAAGGTTGCTGGGCATCCTCTCTGCTTATACATATATTTTTTTTCTCTTAATCTTAACTTTTATCTGCTCATATGAGCTTAATGCTCTTATCTACATTTTAATTATTTATGAAATTGTATTTTTGCACTTGCACCCCCATCTGTTCATGCACGCACTGCGGTTTAATATTTTGTGCTCTGACGTTCTTAATGTTTTTATATTTGGTTATGTCATACGGTTGGGGGGGGGCTACATGGGTTTCTGATGTTTTATTTTTATTCTGTAAGTCTTTTAATTTGGGAAGCACTTTGTGCTTAAGAATGAGTAAAATTGGAGAAAAAAAAAAGATTATGGCTATATGCTGTTGTGGTTTGCATGAAATAAAATTCTTCATTTGCACTAATACTACATGATCCATTCATAGCCGAAGAGGCTGTAGCTGCACAACTTATTGTTCTCGTTTATTTCTTTTGAGATTCTCCTTCATTGTTCATTCTCGCTCTCTCGTGTGGCTATGAAACTTGCAATGTGGGCGTTGATGGGTTTGACATGTGGAAGCATCAGTGAGCTTCTGCTGGCCGCGGCGACACTGAGGCACGAGTCTCTGTCTCTGCGGGGGGTGACAGCACCAGGGAGCTGCAACACTGCTGATTATATGTAATGTTGACTCAAAGAGTGAAAATAATACATCAAAAGATTGAGTGGCGAAATCAATGTGTCAGGATTTAACGGGAACTTGTTAATGCTCTCCATGGCAACCACATGAAGGTGGGGTGAGAGGGTAAAGGGTGGGCGCCTATTTCTGTAGAGAGAAATAGAAAGAGGTTACTGGCTCACTGTGATGGGTTAATTATGGAGTCATTACATTGTCAAGGATAGTCTTGTTGAAATGTAATTGTCATTATCGCGTCTGAGAGATGCTTGAATCAATATTCTGCTTTTTCCGTGTCTATGTTTCAATAAAAGCTGCAGCTGGTAACTTTTATAAAAATGAAAAATCATCAATCAATTATCAAATCATATTTGCTGAAACTGTCACTATATTGACACAGCACTAAATGAGATGGATTTTCTGTTAAAAAAAGAAAAAGAAAATACACTCGAGTATCGTGATTTCATGTTTTGTAATACAGTGTTTTTGACAGTTTTTCTAGATCACAGTGCTGGTGTCTGTCTTAAGTCATAAGACTCTTCCATTCAAACCTAACAATGTAATCCTATCATGTTACAGGGGCTGTGATAAATGCAGATCCTATTGTTGTGACTGCATTAAAAAATGTAAAATTTTATGCACATGGTGGAGTGGTCTTTATGACAGTTTCCTTAAGATTAGATTTTAGAAAAAATGCCACAGCTTATTACCTAGCCTACAGTACTGCATCAAATCCTGATATATTTAATTGTAACATGTGTTTTAGTATATATTAAATTGCCAGATTCTTGCAAATACTGAGCCCTACAGCAAATAAGTGTAAAGTCGACAGCAAATATTTTTCACTGAAAGATGAAACTGTGTTTGCCCCATTTTTACATACACAAACGTTGTTAATTTCTTTTTTTTTAACTCACATGAGAAGGAGAAGGCAAGAGAAATTGGACTTGCTAGTTTTTTTCGTCTGGGTGTCGTGAGGCTGTTTTGGTTGTCTTCCATAATGACACACTACACTGGATAAAAGAGCAGTTGTTGCTCTAAATGCTCTTTTTTATTCCAACAGCCTCATTTCGGGCATTTGTGTGATATTGTGTAGTCTGATTCTGACATCACGCACACTAACCACTGCTGTCATGTAATATAGAGTCGGCTTAAAGAACAAAACTCCCAGTGAGGACTCGACCATGATGAGAATATTCTCTATATTCAGTGTAAGCTACAGTCGGCCTCCAAACACGAGCAATCCAAAAGGATCTGAATTACAAATATGCCCCCTGCCCCCTGTGATATTATTCTGGTTTCAGCTGCTAGTTGGGTGTAAGAATTTGACGAGAGGCTGAGCAGGAGTCTCTATTAGTCAGATGAGATGGGCGGCGGTGACTAATTCACAGAACGTGTAGGCGTTGGTGAACAGTCGTCAGGATCATTCGATTGACTCACGTTCTGTCTGGCTAACAGCGGGCACTGACATCATTATAATGTCTGATCTGATCTGATCTATGAGTCAGTGCCAAAGAAAAACCAAAAAAGAAACAATGTGCAATTATACAAGTATTTAATCAGAAGAACTGCATCTTCAACTTTTCTGATCAAGCATCAACTATAAAGTTTGGGATTGATTTGTGTGTGTGTGTGTGTGTGTGTGTGTGTGTGTGTGTGAGAGAGAGAGAGAGAGAGAATGACGAGCGGCAGGAATCAAAGCGTACACTGGGTGTAAAGAAGAAAATGAAATTAAATCGCCGACCTTATGTTTGCTGGAGTCTTTCAACTACAATGCCGCAAAATTATTTGGTCTCCCTGCTGACATTTCTTTTTAAACCACTTTAACTGAAAACACCTGCGTTTTCTTCGTGTTTATCTTTCTCTCGTTTTTAACTTTTTCCTCTTTTGTCTGCGAGACATTTATTTCCATGTGCACCTTTGTTCACCCAGCATGATGGAAGGTGACATCCATTTGTTTAGCTCAGTAAGTAAAAAGCACTCTCACTAAAGAGGGGGCTGTTAGGGAGGAAAAGACGCCCACTGAAAGGGAAAAGTCAAAGCCAGCCTTCAGAGTGAAAATAAAAAGCCTTCAGCTAAGCTGACTTGGTACAAAACATGAAAGTGCCAGTATGTTTCAGTCACTGAGGATAATTAACTTTTTGTTCTTCAGTGGCTGAAGTGCACAGAGTTTAAAAAAAGTTATTGCAACATTTTTGTTTAAATTAAAAAAGTGTTGCTTCTCTGATTTATTTAAACAAAGAAGTGTTTCAGTCTGTAGAGAGATGTAGGAGGTACGTGCAGAAGTTAACAAGCTGCCATTACTGGAGTAGCAGCAGTGACGCAGCAATGACGCAGCAATGACGCAGCAATGACGCAGCAATGACGCAGCAATGCACGTCAAGGAAATACAGCTTTTGTCACAAAATCTGTGAAGAACATCCTGTAAAGCTCAACAATATCACCAGAGAGGGGCACTTATATTTAGAAAGAAACTGACAAATTATACAAAACCTTAAATGCAACACTTCTGCTTTTGCTCCCACTTTTCACAGATCTTATACTTTTGATGCATTCAATAGCTATATTTCTCTCAAACTCAGGTACTCAACATAATGTCTCCATCTGAGAGGTGTGGCATGATTAAACGCCAACTGGATGGCAAGCGTGCTACTTACCAAAAGCTTTTCAGACTCATAAATACACAATAGAAACCCAAAAAATGTTAAGAAAATTAATATTCATACAACTATTTACCTTATTAAACAGAGAAACGAAACTGTACTGTTCTTTTAATTCAACTTTCTCTCGCTCATGCAAGACTGATGAGGATTAACTGCCTCTTTAACTAATCATAAAACACACATTATTCAAACTCAACAGAGACATAAAACTCAACCAACCTACTCATGCTAGTAATCTAGCTTTTAAGTCCACTGTTCTAACAATCACCAGCTCCAGTTTGGTCAAAATAAATCTTTAATTCACCAAGTTAGATGTTAAAAACATGCCGTTATTCCCCAGGATCTCTATCTGCTGGCCACCGGCTGTTTACAGTCCTGAAAACTTCTCCCTCCACCATTCGGTGTCACAGTGTCTTTCAGCTCAGCTGCCTGTTCCACCAGTAGAGACTGCAGACTGAGCTCTGTTGGTGCATGCTGTGCACTACTTACAATGAGTTTAATAGAAAGAGGAGAGCCTGTATTTTATGAAAATATATTTTTAAATACCCCGATATACAGTGATACCGCACAAATCCAATTACTGTAAAAGCTGCCAGTGGAGTTTTCTTAAAAAAACAACCAAAAGTTAGTTTCACATTCACCCTGGTGTCACTTTGTATCCCACTGACAGCTGAGAGTGACATAACTGCACAGTTTGTCAGTTAAGGTGATGGGGCCTGTGGGATGTGAATCATCGGGAACTGAAAACAGACTTCTTCCCCGGGGCAGAGGTCCAGTACTTTGGTGAGCGTCGGTTAGTCAGTGTAACTGTGTTGAGCGATGCCACCACAGTAATAGCGGTGTTGGTAGAGACATGCAACGCATGACTCATCAGTTAAACGATGCATCCTTGCATCAGTTCATGAAAGCTTTTACAATTTTTCTTTTTCGAAGTGCCTGATATCTGGGACATTTACTGGAAATGTCAGACATGAAATGTTATGACTAATGTTTCTAGTTTGTTTTGTATACTTTGCCCTCTTTGGCTGAAGTGCCGCGTTGGACCAAATTAACAATTATATACTCCCAGAAAATTGTTAATTACAGAAAATTCTAGTTCCTTAGCTCCTGATTATTATTCCTCCCAATTCTCAGTATTTCACCAAAATAAACGTCAGTTGTTCAGACAATAGCTTAAGCTGGCTGAGCAGTCAGACTTGCTGCAGGTTGTAAAGAAAAGCTGACCTGCATACATGTTTTTTTTTAGGTTTCTACTGCAGTTCATCTACTTGTGTGATGTGCTCATTTTTTGTGTTCCTGCTGTTTAACTGAAGCCAAGATCAAGGAAACAACAGTGTGCTGCAGTGGGGCACAATGTGTGTGTGTACTTTGGGGGGTAACATAGTGATACAAGCTCATTCATGTTGGATAGGGGTTATATTTTTGTCGCCTTGCATCAATCTTTTTTTTTTTTTTTAGTTTTGTTTGTTCCGAGAGTTTCATGTTTCTTTCTTTTTTCTCTTTTTTTTTTGCTGTGCTTTTCCCTGAACCTCGTCTTTGTCTCCTCCTTGCTGGATCTGTCTGACCTTTTGGACTGACCTCCTGGAGTTGACCCTTGCTGGCCTCACTGTTCTGTATTCTCCACTCAATAAATCATTGAACTTTCCATGTCTGCCTCTACTGTCTTCCTCCTCTGCTGCCCGTATTCACCACCGTGACGGCCCCTTTTTCTGCACTTGAGAAGTCTAAGACTGATACTCGTGCCTGTTGTACAAAAGGATAAAGTTTTTTTGTTTTTTTTCAGTTAAATGCCTGCAACCAGCAGCAGTATTTACCCTCATTAATGTGTGAAATTAATTGTAATTGACTTCTTTTTCTAGTTGTGAGCTGTGTATCTGAAGTATGTAAGTTTTGAGGTTCAGTTAATGTAAGTGGCTGGTGCCTTTTTTCATAGTATTTAGAGTATTTGTTGCACACTCTTATAACCAACACAACATTTTTATGACTCCAGACATGGCTGTTGAATTATGTTTTTGGGTTGTCTGTCTTCAGTCAGACATGCTGACCTCGGGTGTCCACTTCGAAACTCTGCTGATTGTTTAGATCTACTGTGCTGCCGGGTTAAAGATGTGTGTGACGCATCCACCTTTTAGAATTTGTAGCTTCTTTGCAGCACCATCCATATTTGAAGCGCTGTCTGTTGTCATGGCGATATACGAGTCTGGACAGACACGGATGTTAAATGCAACTTGACTTTTTTGTGGAGGCAGACAACCACAAAGCGGTTATTCTAGTTAATTATGTAATTAAAAAACAAAGTGAACAAATGTTTTCAGATGTTTCCCTAATTGTTTTCTTTGTACACATTATTTTCACATTAACGAGGGTAACATATGCCATTAGAAGCAAATCTGGGATAATGCTGTTAAACACATTTAGGACGCCACATGTTAATTACAGCTGGAAACACACACACATACACACAGCTTTCTTTCTTCCGTGGTCTGACACAGTGTCATAGTCTGGAAAACTCTTGTGAATGCTACTTTAACCCCTCAGCACCTGGAGCGACATCACTTTTCTTTTCGTGCCGTTTTCAGATGCCTTTTACATGTATTAAAACATTTGAACCTTGAACAAATTGGTGCAATTTCTTTAAAAAAAAGCAAGGAGCATTTTGGTAATAAAATATTAATGGATTTAGAGAATTGTTTTTTAAAAATTGGGAAAAATGGATATACATACAAAATTATTAGAATTATGAAGCACTTTCTCCAAGTCTTTTATTTATTTATTTATTTATGACTTAATTATTATTTTTAATCCAAATTTCAGGTAATTTTCGTGTACTTTTTACAAATTGCTTGTTAATTTTTGGGCCATTTCTTTTTTTGTTGCTCGTTGCCTTCTTTCCATGATTTTGAAATAAATCAGTAACGCAAAAAATAAAAAAAAAACCCAATTAGCTCAGGTTTCAAAGGATAAAGATGCAAAAAAGTGCAGTCCATTATTTTCTATGGCTTTCCTTTTAATGAGAAGGTTTATAATTTTTCCAGTGTACAGCTGTCACCTGATACTACCCTAAAACTAAGTTGCCAGTTTTGTAAAGTTTATAATGCTCATATTGAGAGTTGCTCATTACATTACTCAAAGAGGCAGCAGAGGCAGCGGAGGCAGAAAGATCTGAGGGAGGCGGCAAAGAAAAAAAAGGTCTTTGGAAACCTGGTTTCAAAGCAGCAGCCAGCTGAATCATTACTGAAATATCCACTTTTTACCATCTTTCACTCCATTAAAGTGTATTTGTCTCCATATCCATAGCTAAAGTTTTGGACAATAGATGCATTTTTTAACATTATTGAATTGGACATTGTTATTCTTTGTGTATGAATCAACAAATCATTTTTGTTTAGGTTACATACATAAAAAATGTTCTCAGTCAATAACCAAAAAGGAGTTATTTTAATCTAATATCAACATAAGGGTAACCCAGAATATCAGCAATGCCAAAGACATAAAATAAATGAATTTATAATAATAAAAAGAACAACACTAAATTACAATCGTAAATTATTTTCAATAACTTTACACCATAATCTGTATATTTTATTCCATATCAGACTGTCTGTACTGTGACTCACTGTCTTTCTCTCCTGGTTTATCCAACTAAATATCATGTTTATCTCTATAAATATGATATATGTGTATATGTGCTGGCCACTGTACTGCTGCATCTAAAGTGCTTATATTTATCCGCTGCAGCGTCTTACTTGGAGAACTGCAGACTTACGCATTGCTGAACTGGCTGAACTGTTGGATTATCAAGTTCCTCCATTATCAGAGTTGTGTTCAATGGTTCGCCTTCAGAGGCTGCAATTGCAGGACGGGTTGTTAATTGTTAACCCTACAATCATTTCTCCTCTCCACGTTTCTTAGAGTGCCTTTCACTTGCTTTCCAAGGGCGTTTAGACTCCTTGTAGAGAAAATTGTAGGCACGGTAATTGGTTTTAGCCTTTAAATTACAACCAACAGCACATGAGCTCCATTATCAGCTGTGTCTGAGTAAGTACATCAGCTGCATCCGAATGAAAGTGACAAGACCACAGCTACAGGTCTTTAGTCATTTGTGCTCATTCATAAGCATTTTCTTTCTCCGTTCTCCTCTTCTTATCGCTACGCTGTAAAAAATGATAGCATAACACTGTAAATAGAAAAACACTGAACATGTTCAGTTTACAGTAATATTTTGTAAAGCGCTAAACTGTTCATTTAAAGTAAGAATATGCTGAAATAATGATATTTCTTTGTAGAATTTACTTAAATTACTGTATTTTTTTTATGGAAAGAAAGGATATTACATTTTACAAATTCACCTGATGTGCCTTACAGATAAATATGGAGCCTAGAAACTGGGTTTACAACGGACTTTAAAACATCTGAATGTCACATTTGAATGTTGCTTAAAACTTGAACATTCCTATTTATGTTCACTACAAAAAAATGACAAAATGTTTTTGGCATACATATAAGGATATTCACAAAAAGGTTATTTTTACCTGCCCATAACACTTTGCTATCAATAGAACAGAATAGTTTCTTCTAAAAAATTTAAATGAGTTATTTTACAGAAAATAACCTCGTGGTTAACAGTAGGAATGCCTTCAGCACAGAAACAGCAACTCCTATGAAGTATTTCACTTTCCAGAGCATAGAGATATAAAGAAATATACGTATACATAAGGGAATGAAATACAATAATAATAATAAAAACTGCTCTTCATTCTGAATTTTGACTCCTGCCTCATCCGTGTCTCTCAAACATACTCCAACCGACGCACAAACCATCACAGAAGGTTTTGCATCTAACAAGGACACTGTAATAAATAACTGTAATTTATAGAGCCACTTGCAGAAGACTCTAGCAGCAGATTTGTACTATACAGCAATATAGTGGAAAAGGACTTCTGATTTAATTTGATTGTTTTGCCCCTCTTTTATGTCCACTTCTAGCCGCAAATTACGCAGACGTCTGAGTGTACTCCGCTGATGTATTGGTATAGAGTGGAAAGTGAGTGGGTTGGCACTTTCACTGCTGAGCATCAGCAGTTGTGTGGTGAGAGTCGGGGGTCTGCTCTACTCTTCGTCATGATTTGTCTCCTCTCAGCTGCACTCGCTGGCTTTTTGCTCCCATTTCATTATTTCAAATTTGTGTTGAACGCCTTGTGGTCAGTTAGACACTATTTCTCGTGGGCAGCTGCTGTGCACTCAGAACATAAGGACAATGTGGACCAACAAGTGGTCTTGTCATGGACCTGGGTACTTATTTGGCCTGAAGGGTAATCCTAACCTTACACTAGAGTCTTAAAATTTCTACAAGCATTGGCCAGAATCCCAGAAAATTTGATTTGAATATTTTTTTCGTTCTGAACAGATAAATCTTGTTTTGATTAAAGATTTTGGTGATCTACCAGCCCATTTTCACTCTGAACTCATCAAATAGTGCCGTTCTGTCAGTGAAACGGCGTACGAGCCACCTTCTGCATCCAACTGAAGCACGACTGGACGGCTCATACAGAACCGGTGGCGTTATTATACAGTGGCGGACGGCTGGATGGCACCAGGTGTTTCCATGTGTGCCCACGCGCACGGGCAGCGTCAACTCAGAGCACAGCCAGACGGGACCGGTCGCGTGCGTATGAAACACTGATGGAGACAGTGTCAGGTAATAATGCTGCTGGTAACAATGTTACATATATAAGGCGGGCGACTGAGGAGGTGAACGGGTCCCACAAACCTTCATGTGGGAGTCTGGAGTTCGCTTAATTAACAAACTATTTATAGTTTTCTGGAAAAAAACAACACATAAAAACTTTGTTTATTTTAAACAATACCAAATGAGTTTTATCCTCAGTCAAAGCTCACAGCAACATACTGCATATATTTTGACATTTCATAGCCTTTCATAGTGATTAATCGATTAAATTTCACATATTTGATTAAATTCTTAACAACTGATAAATGGGTTCATTATTATCATCCCTAGTGTAAACATAAGGACCATCCTGCTTCATCCCATCAATAGCATTTGTCGACATCACAGTAACAGCATTTCGGAGCGTAAACAGCTGACACAGAAAGACACCTAAAACATCATAAGTAGACGCAGAAGGTCACTGACAGAGCGGCACCATGTGACGAGTCGCAATGAAACTCTAAATAGGAAATAGCTCAGTTCGATAGTCTACAGGAATAAATACTTCATTTGGTAAGGATGGTTTTTATTATAAGGATCATCTTCAGTGCAGTGTTTATGGTTTTAGCGCGCCTACTGGGAAAAACAACATCTTGGGTATGTTGCCTCTTTGTGGGGTTTGTTTACATATGTTCCAGGGAAATCAAGACAAATCAGAGCCACCAAAACAACCTGAAGGATCACAATTATTGTAAAAGCTTGAAAAACCCTTTAGCTATTGTCTGGCAGGAGATATTTTAGCACCCCGCCAGACACTGATGACAGCTTTCCCTCCAAGCTGTCAAACTGCTGAACACATCACAGCAAAACAGCACTCACCCCAAACCTCAGTTACAGTGTGAACACACAAAAACATTTGTCCATTCAGATGTCACATTTTCAAACAGGTCACACACAGGCCTAAACTGAAAACTGCTGGGCAAAATGACACATATTGTTTGCAAAATTCTCCAATAAAACATCTAAACCATGCAACAAAAGCAAACAATGCCATCAAACAACACAACTTGTGGTCAAGTAAATATATTTTTTCAGTCGTAATGGACAACAAATACAGCAATCAATATGAACCGGGTCAACCTGTGATGTGCACTTTATGCCCGTGCCACTTATTGATAAAGCAAACAAGGTCAAAGCATGAATTGTAAAAGGATGATTTTACTGCAGATATGAAAAAAAATCCTGCTGCACTCTGCACCTGCAATTTTTACATCTTTATTTAAATTCCCTGTCAAATAACAAGTTTTTTTTTCGATTGTTAAGACATGATAAATGAAACTGGGATCTATATCATCACCTTCTTGGTACAGCAGCAGTCTTCTCCTGAAAATGTGTTCGCACCTTTTCATTGGTTTCGCACATTTTCACACCCTTTTTCAGAACAGTTTGCACAGATAAGACCAAAATCTCTCAAAATCTTTGATAAACCGTGTTGCCGTAATTCTTGTGTGCAGTGCTTTCAGTGCCGATGAACTGTTGTTGACATGTGAGACCTGCAGTAATGACCAGGACACATTTGGACATTCATTATGGTACAGTTGTTTTGTTTTTACTGTATTTCTTCACCAAAGAACCATAAAAAATGTCACCCAAACTCTGAAAAAACCCAGAAACAAACATTCTTGTTGTGCTGCACCAGATTTGTCTACGTCTTTCTTTTTGGCTGGACTGCATCAACCGTTTTGACTTCGAGGCATTGGTTCTTGCACATTAAATTGGTGACGCAGGGCCTGAAAATGCAAACTTTTGGAAGCGGGTTCCACAGTGTAATTCTTTGAAAACACCATCCCTTCGGTCACCATGAGAGCAGAGACGTCACAGCCGCACATTGCGCTTTACGTGTCAGATAAATATAAATATCCATACAAACATGAGGTCAACCAAAGCAAACGAATGAGGGAAAGCTCCTTTTTCACCTCTTCGGACAGCTCCCACCATGCGTGATAACTCCTTTTCCTCTAAGCCCCTGGACCACAGCCTCTTTGTCTTCTTTGATATGTGCTTATAACAACGCAGAGGTTACATCTTTTATGGATGAATACGGCTGATTGCTGATTGAAGAGTTTCACACAGGGGCATTAGAGAGTCATAATTATTCAAGTCATTTCTATCAGCTCCGAACACATGTTTTCATTTTGTGTAACACAGTCAATCAAATAGAGTTTGGGGTCTTTCTATAATTTCAGTGGTAACTGTTTTGGAGAAAAAAAAGGTGAGAAAAATGTGTGAAATGAAAGTGCTAACACATTTGCAAGTGAAGAATTCAGGGTGATGAAGATCAAGTGCATCTGTGTCTCATTAAGCATCTCTTAGCAATCGAGAAAAAAAAACTAACAATCACTTATATTAAAACCCTGCCACCTTACATCATTACAGTTTGCTGTATTTAGTGCATTAATGTGTAGACGCACCCACACACTTTAGATGTTGTAGTGAGCACTGTGTGTGTGCACACTGGATGAAGAACAAAATAAAGAAATTCAATTTATATTAAAAAAAAAAAGATTTTAAAAATACTGTTTAATCTTCTGCATTGACAGCTGCAGTATTCAATATAGAAGAACATTTCAGGCAGAAAAGATGTTATCAGGATGTCCTTTAGAGCAAAATACTGCCACATATTTACACTTCTCCTCAGTGTTGTTTTGGTCTTTTGACAAAAAATATATATTAGATTTAGGGGCAATTTTAGGGGAAGATTTTGATGACTGACAGCTTTCATGTTACATTTATTCATCCAGACAGCTAATTAACACAAAGACAGCTGACTGAATTGTGACATTACTTTGTGCTGGAAAGCACGTTTTTTAATGTATTGCTGCATATTTTTGCAGTTTGCCCCAGCTGCTTTGCGGCAGTTCTCTTTTTTTGCCAATTTAGATTTGAGCTTTAGATTAGATTAAATATGCTGTTTTTTTCTGTCAATATCCTATAACCCAAAATGTGTTAAAATTATGTGCTTGCAATACAAAAACAATGTTATTTGTGGTCGACACATGAAACAAGGGTGGGATGGGTGGATCAAACATACATGGACTTTTAACCTGGAGACTGGTGTTTGTGTATACATGTGTATGTGTACATACATATATACTACGTCAGTTACATCCAGTGAGTAGTTACTTTAGCCAAAGAACTTTTTGTTCTCTAAACCTAATCAAGTATTTTTCTTTCTCTAAATCTAACCAAACTACAACCGTTCATAAAAAAAAACCTTTTTAAGTTCCTACCACATAATTTTCACACATTTTGTGCCGAACATCATGTAATGCTTTATAAAGTCGTGTCCTTTTCACACATTTCTGTGAGATTTTTGTGTGGACAAGCAACTAAATGAACTTTTGGAGATATTTCACTGTGAAAGATGCAATCCAGACTTCATGGTGAAAGTGTAATAAATAGTTTTCATTTTCAAATGTTACTTTTTGATTGCCAGCGGATCTTTCTGTCAGTCTGCTGTTGTTTGTAACTTTAGTGGCTGCTGAGTGAAAAGTATTCCTCATTTGCTTTTTCCACCCACACTTTTCCAGATGATAAGCAGACTCAACCCTTTAGTTACAAACCTGCTTTTCCTCACACAAACCCACTCAGGTAATACTGTTGATTATACGCTGTACATTTTCAAGACTTTTATGCAAAACGAAAGTGTTATCTCAGCCCTCAAGCTTAAAGAAAAAGGCCGCCTTCCTTCACAATGACTCTGAATCAACTCTGAATCCGGCTCTCTAATCAAGTATGGAAGTGTCTCTGCCTGCATAGCATTCGTCTGATAGATATTTAATAAAATGTATTTTTCATTCATGGGCCATATCCGACAGTGATAGAGTGATAGAGGTCCTCCTTCTTTTTTTTTTTTTTATTCCATTCTGCGAACTTCCACTAAAGACGAAATTAATCAGGAAACAATCAGGACAACTATCTACTATCTGCATTTGCTTCCTGAACAGGAGGCAGGGCATATCCTAAACCTGTCCTCGCGCTGCATCCCTAATCAGCATGTTGAGTGTAGCGCAGAAGAGGAGAGAAATGAGCAGAGAGAGACAGATACTAAGATAAAACCCACTTTTCATTAAATTCTATATGGAGAAATAGTGGGGAGGCATTCACTCTCCTCCATTTGAAGGCATCAGCGCCTCTGATAGCTTCAGAGCGAGAGGGATTATTACCGCGTGCTTCCTCAGTGCCATGACTACCAGCCATTTCAGCCTCATTTTACAGGTCTCACTGCGCACGAGCTTGAAAGAAATCTGAGGGAGCCATTTTGAGTTTTTAAGAAGAAGAGTGTCGACTAACTTGAGTTTCGTTTTGCAAAGATACAGCAAAGACCTGCATGAGAATCTCTTATCGGAGATCAACTGAGCTTCAGAAGAAAACAGCGCTTATGGTGGAGCATTTTATACTCTGCTATCTTGAACTGCAATAAAGGAGCAAAATGGACACAAGACCAGAAGCTTTTTTTGTTTGTATTTTAATTAAATTATATTGATTATATGGAGTCTGTCATTATGGTCAGACTGTCATGTAAGTTTTATTTTCTTATTTACTTCAAACTAACGAGGCAGCGTTGTGTATTGTGCATTTCTGCCTGCTGCACCTCCTTCAGTGCACGTCGGGTCAGCCGCACAACTATACATGCATGCAATGATTTTTTCACAAATTTCTTATCGTATTACAGTGTGGAGCCAAGCCCTTTTGACGAAAATGAAGCTTGTTGCATCTTTGCATAACTAAGCCATAAAAAAAACGGCTGAAACAGGTACTACAGCGTGACTGTAACAAGCTGAAGTTGTACTATGATAATTTGCATAAAATGTATGAATAAACACATTTTTTTAGGGAATGTAAGAGCCTGACTTACAAAAATACCACAGGATGATCCTACAAGCATGACTAAAAACTTGGGGTGCACAATACTGGATTGTTTGCCGATAACGTGGTTGAATAACAACTTCTTTGGCCAAGAATCAATATTCATACACTCGCTTTTTCCCGCTAATTTTAGAGATCAAGTCTCTTCAATAGTGGAATTAACATCACATTTGTATACTCTTATTGTGATGACCACCAGCAGATGGAGACATGAAACACGCTTTTTAATATATGCAGTATTAGCTCATGGTTGAAAACAAGAAAAATACTTCAATTTAGGGTTGAATTTTTGTTCATTTTGTCTCTTTCTCATACACATACACACACACACATTATATATATATACATATATATACACACACACATACATACAGACACACACACACACACACACACATATATACACACACAGACGCACATATATATATGTTTATAGACACACACATAGATATACATATACACACACACACACACACACACGTATATATGTATGTATATATATATATATATATATATATACACACACACACACACATATATGTTTATATATGTATATATACAGACACACAGGGCCTCGCCAACTTTACACACCTGTTCCCTGTTTGTCAAGTAGATCGTGGTCCAGATCCAGACCCGACACTAAGCAAGTCAAGCCGTCCCACACCCTGCATTAAATATACAATAATATTATAATAATAATAATGCTTTCCTATTTTGAAAAAAATAAAGTTTTGTACCTGTTAAATTGTTAGATTTGAAGAATATAGTTTTCTTAGTGATCGTTACAGCAATCCTGGCCTGAGATTCAGCCTTACACACGACGATTTCCCTGTTTGACATCGCTGTCATGGCAACGTTGACAGCCGGCGAGCATGACATTTAAGTCATCACGTGTCAGAGTTCAAAGGTCGGCTAACAGGCGTCTGTTCAGAATTAGCAGGTTAATTAACTGCTAACTGTGCTGCAGGCACGAGAAAGCGAGACGTCTTCTGTCAGTGTACGTTACGTTGTCAATCCAGTGAGGACGTCACCACCCAAATGCGCAGAGAAAAGACAAGTTTTCAAAGACGAGTGGACACAGAAATACGCGCTCATTTTGCACAGAGACGGCTGGAGCTGTGAAGAGTAGAAATGTTAAACGACGCTATGACACAAAGCACAAGCATGTCAAACAGAGACATCCTCAAAATACAGAGACGGAGACAACAAAACTCAGACAGCCAAAATCTTCCTATGAATCAACAAACAAGTTGTTTGTGAGATCAGTGACAGAAAGAGAGCGAGAGCGACTGAAGCGTCTCTCCGAGTGGCCAGGGTGCTCGGGAAAAAACGTATCACCATGTCACCAATCGCTCCGGACCTTTGGCCTTGAATAAAATCCGATTAGACCTTTGAATATTAAGTTTGAGAAGTCTGAGAGTTATTTTTACAGACAGTTTTTGCCAAACCAGCTGCTTGTCAGAATCACAGCTTACTGGCCCAAAAGACAAAAACTTTTTACGACTAATTCTTTTGAAACTTTAATTCGTATCAAGTCCGCACTCGTACCTACTGCCTCGAGGGAACAGCAACACTGACAAAAGGCCAACTCTAAGCCGCCTACTCAGCTGTTCTGTTACCAAACTAACCGTCAGCCATATTAATTCAGCTCCAGCTCTGGAGGCTGGAGCTGATAAAACACTGACACACACACACACAACCACACACACACACACACACACACACACACACAAATCAAGTAATCACTAATATTTTGATGCATTTAATGCAGTTGTATCAATTTTAGACCGTTTGAGTTTCATCATTCTGCTTTAGAAACTGCAGTTTTTCATTTCTCCAGTTTAAGCGCGTACACACGGGTCAGAGTTACCGAGGAGGTAGACATATATGCCAGTAAAGTTTATTTTTGACGAATCGCAAAATTTGCTTGTAAGCGGTGGGTGCCTTTTTTTGCGTTTATGAAATGTTTTTATTTCTTTTCAACCCATAGTGAAGCTGTCAACATTTGTCTGAAATCTAAGTGTGACTAGTTTCCACTGCAGGGAAAAAACAAACAACAAAACATCCGCTGGAGGAAATCCAGGCACCCCAAAAATGTGAAAACAGACAACTTACATTCATTCATTGAAAAGCTTATATTATAGTGGCTAAATCATTAAAAAACAACACGTTTCAACCACTGCTGGTCTTCATCAGGGTTTTAAAAATCTACGGGCCCATCTATATAGAGACCAATAAGAAGCAATCACATGACCCGGATGATGAAACGACAGATAAAACAAAAACTTCTCTTACTTATTGTGTTGAAGACACTTTTTTCCAATATCTGGTAAATAATAAATTCATCACATTTTATGTCCCTAAATTGTAATGGGTTTGATGCTTCTTCTTTTTTTTATAAAGCGTCTTGACTGATGAAGATCAGTCTCAGTTTATTCATTTATTTGTTATTTATTCAACTTGTAAATAGAACTTATGGACTCAGAGGAAGTTACTGAGACTAAAACTGAGGAACAACGACACCTGCTGGAGGTGTGAGAGGGAAAACCTGCAGCGGCCCGTCGTTACGAACGACGCCACAGTACCTGTCATAATGAAAAGGTAGATTCAGATGTAACTGGTGTTGCAAAGGCACCTTTTCCTCTGTCCCTTTTTGAGTTGTCCAGGTTTTGTCTCATGTGGAAGCTGTTTTGTTTTTTCTGAGGGGACTGTGGACATGTCTCATGATTCTGTGTTATTAGCTCTGATTTATTCTGATGTCCTTGCTACAACAATAAAGAAAACTAAAAAAACAATTAATTTCTATGCGATAGAAATTAAAAAACAAAGCAAAAAAAAAAAATAATAACATGAAAAAAATGTATAATCATTCTTTAATTCTATAAAGTCATTCCAAATATATAGTTATGATCATTACAAATATACATTTTTGGACATTTTTCTGGACATTTCTCCTAGGTTTTAAAAGACAGAACCCCCTAAATCTTTTAATTCCTTGCAATTTGCAGGAAATTTCTTGCCAAGTTGCTCATTGCCTTTTTTTCCTTTGTTACTGAGAGAAATCAAAGCAATTTGCCTCAGTTCAAAGGTTCAAATACTTGTGAAAGTAATAAATAAATTGCTGTGCCAGTCAGAGTCACATCTGACAAATAACAACAATGAAAGAGAAAGAAAAACCTTTTTTAATCTTAATTAAAAGCACACAGCAGATAATAATAATAAATATATCTCACCCCTTTGCCAGGGAGACAGGTGTATAATCTAATTTATAACTCTTTTGTAGAAAGTAAATCACAAAACTTTTAATTTAAAATTCTATACAAAATCTTGTGCATGAGAAATGCTTTTTATTTGGGGGCTGAAAGAGGATCAGAACTATCGCTTCTAACTGAAACTGAAAAAATGTTGCATCTTTTTTGGTTTTGTCCACATGTGGTGACGTTTTAAATGACCCTTAAAAAAATATTTAACTTTACAGTCTCTACTGTTAACAATGTGCCCTCAAACAGTAATATGTGACGAATTAAAAAAATTGACGTCCAAGTAATTTCAGTACTTTATTGGGTAAAAAATTTGTTTTTTAAATGAAAGAAAAATGTTTGAGATTCCCAAATTTTCTCGCTTTTTTTAAACATAAGTTTAGGTTAGAGGCATTATCGCAAATAGACAGAGAATATTTTAGGACTATGAAACAAAGTGGAAAACATAACAATCATGTTTAGGAGATCATGGTGACTGTTTTTGGTTTGTTCTTTAGTAATTATGTCTTTGTCTCTGTTTTGTTTGGTTTTACTGGTTTTGTGGCATCTGTTTGTGGGATGTTGATGCATCTGTATGTGCATTGTTTCAATGTTAATAAAAAAATTAAATTAAATTAAATTAAATGAGATGCCAGTTACATCTGACAAATAATAATAAAACAGAAGAAAATACTTCCGTCAAACTGTCGGCTTCAAAACAAAAGCACACAGCAGATAATGAAATGTATCTCACCAAAAACCAGCTCTGCAAAAACAGGCAGACCACAGCTCAGCTCAGGTCAGTGGGTGCATTCAGCCAACAAACAATGCAAACTGTCCCCAAATCGCAAAAAACCCAACACAGTGCAGTCCAAATCCAGTTTCAATCATCCGCAGAAAACACAGCTCAAAAGTTTCACGGCGGATCTCCACCAAACAAACCAGGAAATCGAAACACAAAACAGCGCCAATAACCGCAGCTGAAACCAGCTGATCGGTCAGTGTGAACACCTGCTACTCACGCTTCAGCGGCCAGGCGGAAACTCGTCAGTTGTGTTTGTAGCGTCGGCTTTAACCCTTTCCATGCTGTCAGTCCTGGAGGGAAATACACATCCAAATCCACAAAAATGACCCACACACCGGTGGGCTCCTTCCCACGAGCGAACTACAGCAACGCGGACTTATTTAAGGAGCGCGAGGGAAAATTTGGCGCAAACTTCCTCCCTGCAGCAGCTCTCAGAGACGTCACAGTGAGTCTGCAGGTTAGTCTCACCTGTACGGCTGCTTCCAGGCTGTGATTGGCTGATTGAGAGTTTGTGGGTGTGGAAAACATGAATGACAGGTGGGCGGGAGTGTAAGTAAAGATGGCAATTTTGGCAACGAATATCGAGCTGTTTCGAAACGTTTCGTCACTTCCGGTTTTGGGAAGGAGTTCGAGGCGGGTTTCCAAATGTCACGTGATCATGTCAAACCCGGACAAAGGGTTTTAAAGGAAAGGACCGCGGGATATGCACGCGTATAAATATCATATGTTATTGTTATTATTATTTATCATCTATTATTATTAATGTTGTTAATAATAATAATAATAATAATAATAATAATAGTAACAATAATTTAACCCATGAGGGTCTTTACTTTTCGTTCTTCTTTTTTTTAATATAATTTTGGTTGTGTTAATGCATATCACATAAATTTCTGTTTCTGTCTGTGCATTTCCAGCTCAGCTCCTACAATAAATCTGAAATACACAGTGTAAACAAAACTGTTACATTCATACTGTTAGTAGAAAAGATGTGACATTGAAACTCATTCAAACTGTAATTCTTGATCCCAAAGCCATCCAAACATGAAAACATGCACTAAATTATTTCCGGGTGTCTGCACTATCAACTAACTATAGCATAGGACCACCATCATTAAGTCACATAATATTGCTAAGAAACAGTCACCACATCCTACAAGAACTAAATAAATGATTGATGGTTTGATTGTATTTGCATGACACCTATAACCTTTTGGGACGGGGAAAAGGGAGCTTTCATCACAAACATTAAGTAATAACTGCAATGCCAGTTTCTGCCAGTGGATGCCAATGTTGAGTAAACAGGTTTTGAAACGTTTCAAAACAATGGTTTGAAAGTGTTGAAACGTTACAAAGTTTCAAATTTGCCATCTCTAGATGTAAGTCTGATGGTTTAACCCTTTGAAACCTGAGCAAACTGGCTTTATTTAAAAAATAATAATTAAAAAAAGGCAATAAGCAACTTAAGAGGTGAATGAAAATTATTAAGAAATTAGTAAAAAAAAATTAAAAAAGAAAGAAAATAATATGAAAATTTACAATAAAAATTAAAAAACCAAAGCAAACACATAAATAAATAACATGAAAAAATTACAATAATTCTGTAAAGTCATTCCAAATATATAGTTATGATAATTAAAAAATATACATTTTTGGACATTTTTCTGGACATTTCTCCTAGCTTTTTTAAAGACAGAACTCACTAAATCTTCTAATTCCTTGCAATTTGCAGGGAATTTCTAGCCAAGTTGCTCATTGCCTTTTTTCCTATGTTACTGAGAGAAATCAAAGCAATTTGCTTGTAGGTCAAAGGTTCAAATACTTGTGAAAGGCGTCTGAATGCAGCACAAGAAAAGAGATGTTTCAAAGGGTTAATAGGGTGAATCAATTCCCTCTTGTTGTTGCCTTGGCAACAACTACTCTCCCTGAGGTCGATAATCAAAGAAAATATAACCAACAAATGTTTAAATAACATACACTGAATAAAACTGTTGAAACATCCACTGCATCCAGTAATGTACACATCAACAGAAACTTTTAAATGAGCTGACATGTCAAACAAAATAACAATCATCTCAGTTCATTTGGAAATCCAAACTGCAAAGAAAATAAATACATTTATGATTGAATGTGTCTGTGTCGCTCCATGTTAAGTCCTCATTTACAATGATTAGCCAGTAATGAGATCGGTAAATCATTCTCACTAAAAGTTCAACATTTTTATGCAGTTATTCAACCGTGCTGCTTTCACATAACGACTTCACAATAGCAATTCAAATCAGACCAAGGTGAAAAGTGGTGCATCATTGTTGTTACAGTCAGACATGGCTCGAGTGAGAAACCACTAATGGAAAAGTCTGCAAGTCCGACTGGTGCCTTTCAGAGAGAGAATCTGCTCAGACAAAGAATGACAGATAAAATCCTCTGTGGATCAAGTTCACCGGGAGAATTTCTTGTCAGTCTCTGCAATAGTTTGAGTTTGTCCTGCAGGTCCTTTACCCTCCATCACTTGTGACACCATGCAGCTCTCTGTACTGTGATGTCAGATTTGGTTCATTTGAGCTAAATAAAGTGAACACAGAATGATGATAAAAAACTCTGGTGTGGCATATGCAGACAAGCTGGCCATTAAAAGACAAACCCTCAAGGTGGAGTTGACACACACACATAAACACACATATAAACCCTTTTCCACCAAAATTGCACACAGGTTTTTCAAACACGGATAAAACCACTAAAAATTGGCTATAGACTGCTTTTACATTGTACAGTGGAGCAGAGCTGTGTACATGGCTCTGCAGCAGGTGCGAAGGTTGTTTTGTTGTGTTTCAGACCAGCCTGTTCTCATTCCAAACTTGTAATATAGCACCACTTAGTCAGTGGTTTTGGCCTAAATGTACAATGCCAAAAGGCATCTTTTGCTTGTGCATGAAATACCACTCGCTGTTGGCAGACGGCCTGATGGCACCTTCGACATTCACATAATACACGCATGAGCGGCGTCACTTGAGAAAGTGGCGGGAGGGAACCTGGTGCTTGTGCATGAAATGCTTCAGGATGGCGTCAGGTTATACAACGTAATACAAGAAGCCTGAGGGCATCTATAGGCTGAGCGGGAGGGGTGGTGGATGGGTCTCACAAACCGCAGACTTTCATGTGGGAGTCCAGTGTTCACTTCTCGTCTGAATATGTTTTTTTTTTCAAAACCTTATCATGGGCATCCTTCCCCTATACCCAACCATCCGTGCCAGCATGTGCGTTTGTTGACGGTTCAGCGTTGGTTGCCACATGCAGCTACGTACAGCATAATCCCACCATGTGCATTTGTTTACATCACTTAGCAGCATCCTGGAACATCAACAGCAGACGCAGAAGACAGAGCGTAACAAATAGACACGGAAGTCCATTGCAAAGTGGCAATATGTGACATGTTGGGATAAAAACATGTTGCATGGACAGACCAGAAAACAGGTAAACAGTTGAAGGCAGCATGGACAGAGGCCTGGTGACAGTGGTTACTTCTCTTTATATTTCTCTAACTTATTCAGTCTCTCTTTCAAACTCAGTGCAAACTAATTTAGATTGATGTTTTTACGTTTCTTAGATGTAGACGAACAATAATCAGTGGCAGTGTGTCATTGCATCGGAGCTAAAATAAGCATGTTCGCTCGGTTGTTGTGTTTCCATCGATGCAGATCGGAGGTGTTAAATACCCATAACTTCTTTAGACATTTGACCCAAAAATGTGAATGCAGATTTTTTACTTTCTCATAGCGGGTATTAGCAGGATATTTGTGTAGTCGGAAAGAGGCTATAGAGCGAGTAAGCTGTCATCTCTCACATTAGCAGACAAAATACCTCCACTAGTCACACCTCACAACTCTCGTTAACATCTGGTTTCGGCTTGCTGCATCACATCAGTCATCGGCTAAATTCTGTGACATCGTACTGTCATGTGTTGTGTGTGTGAGTGATTGCTTGTTTTCTCCTTGTGAACTGTAGTTACAGCTTCTAAGTGGTAATCTTTAACTGTGGCCTCTCCTGACCTCATGTTCCTTCCCTTAATACCTTTTCATTCCCCTACATGAGAGACGTACTGTAGTGCAGGGAACACTGTGTTCAGAGACTTGGAGCGGATAACTGCTTACCCATCGGAGAGATGAAATGGAGAGATGAAATAGAGATTGAAAAGGCCACAGTGTGCATGGAAACCCTGAAAAACGCTCTTGAAGATCACCTCTTTGAAGACCCCCAGCCCAGCGTGATGCAGATTTAAAAACAGAAGCATACACACACATATTTAGTCTAACAGAAAAAATGGGTTCTCATATACGGCATGGTGTTTTGTTGGTTTTTTTGTAGCCTTATGACCTGAATGAATTTGTCATGTTGCCAAGGTCGACTAATGGCGCATGAGGTTGAATTGACGTCTGTTGGAGTGGTGAAAAACACAGATTTTCGTAACTCATGAACCAGATGATATAGAGAAACACATGAACCCACTGATTCATATAATTTTGACACCAGGAATCAAATTAGTGACCCCAGTGAAAAACAGGCAAAAACAAATTCTAAATTCATAACAATTTAACAGTTGCTTTTACCAACATGTTCTCATCCCAAGTCATCACATATCGTTGTTTGGCAGTGAACTTTCACATCTACATATTACGCCCTAAGTATCCCGTCTGCTATTGCAAAACATTGTCATCCCAACTGGTCACATGGTGCCACTCTCTCAGTGACCTTTTGCGTCTGCCTCTGACGTTTTAAGTACTCTTCTCCTTCAGTTGTCTGTGCTACGGTGATGTCAACAAATGTAAATGGCGAGATGACGAAGCATGATCCTTATGTTTACACAAACAGCACATGGCAACCAATGGGACTGTCATGATAGTTATGTTTGGGTAGAAAAGAAACCTCACATTCATACAGGAAGCAAACTTCATTCTCTTGTTTGAAAGTCAGTTATTTGTGGGACTCATCCACCTCCCAACCCAACTGGCTTATAAGGGCACTCGCACTCTTAAATTACGTCATTACCAGCAGCATTATTACCTGACTCCACCCTGCAGGGTTTCAGGCGTATGTGATCGGTTCCGTACGGCCGAGCTCTCAAATGATGCCGCCCACGCACACTGGATGTGGACATGCCTGAGCAGATGAACATGCGCTCAGACAGAAGCGGTGGCGTTGTTGTTATACGCTGGCGGATGGGTGGATGGCACCTGAGAACCGGCTGCATGTATGTGAAACGCTAGAGGATGATATCAGGTAGAAACACTGCCAGTAAAGACATATAGGGTGTGCGAATGTACTTATAGGGCAGGAGTCCGGAGTTCGCTTTCTGTGTGGATGTGGATGGTTTTTCTTAAACCTTACCATGTGATTTTAAACCTAACCAATCTAACCGGCTGCGAGGCAAGGTGTAAGTACCTCACCCATGACCAGATTTCAGCCCTGGTCTTGCTTAATAGTGTTGATGAAAAGCAAATTGCCTCAGAAGCAGCTTGTGGAAAAATGCAGTGGCTATAGTGAACACTTGTATTCCTTTCCTGGCTTCCTTTCTGCCATCAATCTCT
This sequence comes from Plectropomus leopardus, assembly GCF_026936395.1. Classification (NCBI taxonomy): domain Eukaryota; kingdom Metazoa; phylum Chordata; class Actinopteri; order Perciformes; family Serranidae; genus Plectropomus; species Plectropomus leopardus. The sequence goes on from NC_142182.1 coordinate 4,478,041, forward strand.
CTCTGTAGGAAATCGAATTTTCTTTGAAGATTGCCCGTCAAAGGAAGAACATATGTACCTTCTCCCTACCTTATGCCTTTGGAAGCATGAGGAATATATAGAATAAGTCAATATACAAATTATGTCTTAGTGAAGCATGTGTAGTATAAATTGCTGCAAATATAGACGCTCCTGCTGTCTGTCCATCTGGAAACCAATGAAACAGGTGGACAGCACAGATTTGTTTGAAACTGCTAAGTGTTACACGAACCACATGACCACATGGTGGCAAGATCAAAGTTTGTTAAAACTCTCTTTTTCAAAGGGTCTGATCCCACTACTCTGTCATCTCGCCAAAGTTGCCTCGGTATATTGTTGTTTCATGCCTCTGTTTATCAGCCGCCTGCACCTGCGTGTCTACCTCTACCAGCCTGCAAAGTTATTTCTTCAATAGATCACTGAAAATGTTCATTTTTTTGCCTGGACTATCTGCCTTTGAGTCGTTTCTTGTTGCTTTGCAAAACTCTAGTTCTTCCAAGTAGCCTAAATGTTCAAAAATGGCACAACCAATGATCAGTCTGAGCCAGTTTTCATTAGAATCCATCAAACAGATTGTTACTTTGGACCAAAGTGTTGGACAACTGGACAGAGGGAACAAAAGAACAACTGAGCAAAATTACCATCCTAGAGCGAGTATTGCCAAAAAAGGGCAAAAACAGTCTGCTAACTTTTTTTTGTCCAGACTAATTTGGGGAGACTACTTCAATTTTTGCTGTGAACCACCTCGAGGCTAAAAGCCAGACGATCGTTAAAGGCCGCTCCACTCAGGAGACTGTAGGGTTTAATCTAGGAGCTCGCATTGTTCACTTCACAGAAACTCTGGAGGCGGCGCTCACTGCTCAGCTCAGTGTTGAATCAATCTTTCAGCAATATACAAAGCAATTACCCAAACAACTGAGGACAAGGATAAGGACTCACTCCGTGACACCTCACATCAGTGTAAATTTGATGTGAATCTAGATTTTATGTTATATAAGGTTCATCAGAATTGACTGAGTGAAAATATCTCATTTGATTAAAAAGAGTTACGCTTAAGAGAGTCTGGTCCTTATTTCTCTGCTTACATACACACAGCATTAGCCTCGGATTTCAGAAATTGACTCCACAGACATCATTAACCCAACATAAGTGATGCTGCTACATTTCCTGTCATGTACGCCTCCTAATTGAATCCATTTAAATGTTCTAAAAGGTGCATGTTTTTTCGTACTCATCACTGGGCTACCATCATCAGAGAAGGGCCTCGCAGTGATTGTGACAAGAGTAGATTACCATGAAATATGCAGAACACATTCATGAAGCTGAAGGTAACCCTCCAAATGAATCTGTGTGTGACAGAAACTAACCAAAGCCTCCTGCAGACTGTGAGATATTTGTAAAGTTATGACTTCATTGCAAGCAACACTCTGCAACATGAATCTTAACAAACTTGGGTATGACAGACTGTACAATGACATATTACCACAGTGAACGGTTCTGTCCGTCCTCGTTCTCAGCCAATGACAGTCAGTGGGGTATCATGCAGACCTAAAAGGTGGCTTTTGGTGATTGCATCTTACACCGAAGACGTGAAAGGTGGCATCTTACATCAAAAGCTCTTCAAAAGTGGCGCTATTTGACGACTTTGGAATGAGCATATTATCCTAACAGACATTTGTGTGAAATTTTGTCATAAATTTCATATGAATTGTTGAGTTATGGCTAAAAACATGTTTTATGTGGTCACAGTGACCTTGATCGTTAACACTCAACCATCAAATTCATTGAAGTAGTGCATTGTTGAGTCCAAGTGAACATTTGTGCCAAATTTGAAGAAATTCAGAGATATCACATTCACGACAATGGGGAGGACGGACAACTCGAAAACATGTCTCCAGAGGCATGTTAAGAACATACAGGCAGAGGGCAGAGTCTCTGCGGATAAATACACCACACAATGTCCTACAGGGAGATGTAAAAATATGCAAATGTGCAAAAATTGAAGAATAAACACAGGGTAAGAAAGTCACATGTAAACATGCATCAATTCATTTTTTCTGGGTGCAGGCTAAAGGTAGCTGTGTTTTTATGGCTGCTCTTTGCCACTGATTGAAGCAGCCTTGAAGCTCTGATTGGGCATTCTTTTCTTCTGCCATTACTCATTCACATTAATGTGAAAAGAAAGCTGATGATTCACTCAGCCTTTATTCACGAGCCAGCATTAAACAGAAACAGGGCACTGGAAGCTTTCTTATGAAAGGAAGTGATTTTTGAGTGACTCCACATAAGTGACGGTGAATCAAGCACCTAGAAAAGTCAAGGACACCCACTCGGTGATGAGAGTTGTGCGTAGGCATTCGCATGAAAAAGACTGAAGAACATTCTCCATCAGTGTCTCTCAGAACTTTTTTTAATTTCCCATGCATAGTTTGGACAAGAGTGTAATGGAACTGAAATGAAAAAAATATGGAAATAAAAGTTTTGACATTCATTGTGATTTTTTCCATTATGGACATTAGTGGAATCATTACAAAACATGTTTAAAACTATTTAAAAAAAAAAAAAAAAAAAAAAGGTTTATGAGAGGGTTAAAATCTTCAGAAAGTCCTTCAAGGTTTGGACGGGGAAAAGTTCTGTATAACATAAATACATTACAAAAAAGTCCCTAAAACTAAAACATTCAGCACATTTTTATACAACACAGTGCAATTAAAAGGGGGCAAATTCAAAGGATGATTTTCCAGCACTCAGTTACTAAAATTGTGACAAGTTGATTTGACTCCTCTGCTTTTTCTCTCTCTTCTTTTGAACTGAGAGAGACCAGCACAACTGTAAACACTTAGTAGTAAGATGTGCCTGATACAGTGCTGCTCCAACCACAACCGAGCAAAATCTATCATATTTGAATTATGTTCAAAAATCGTTACATTTGGTTTCCAGTTTAGGGAACGGACAGATGGGGTGAACATTAATCAGCTGAGAAGCTCACTTTGCCACAATTGCCAACTTTGCACATGTCAATGTTGTGTTTACAGCTTATTCTGTTGTCCCCTTGTGACCAAAAAAAAACTTCAACAGGTGTGACAATATTTCTCCCAAGACTTGATTTGGTGTTTTTTTTAAAAAATACTACTACTGAATAAACAGGTCCAGGTCCAGATCTGCTCTGTGTTTGGAGCTTTACAGTTTGACCGATGTCAGCATTTTAGGAAAACGGTCTCATAGTTGGTTGATGTGCTCTCGTGCTGACCAGAAAAATCCCTTCAGTAGTGAGGACTGTCCTCAGAACTTGCTATCATTTAATAAAGTTTTATAACTCTGTAGTTCTAGCGTATCATAAAGGTCCAAATGCTGTACAAGAGTACTTTTTTAGACTTTGGGAGAGAAAAAACAAATTTGGATGCAATATCATCAGCGTCAATTAAAAAAAAAAAAAATCAAGTGTGAGCCTTAATAAATGAAATATGGCCCTTACATGGGTAAGTTTGAATCAATTTTGAAAAGAAAAAACATTTCACAGTTCTAACTAACACTGTATTGCAACTGCAACAGCAGCACGGGAACATGGCGTAAACAGCGTGAGTGAGAGCATTAAAGTGAGAGGAAAAGCACTTGCTCACACCACAGGCCACATTAAGTGGGTTATACATATGTGCTTTCTCTGCTGTGTGAGACGTACAAAGATGTTCCCTGCTTTGCCTTCATTGCCGGAAAAAAACACAATAATTTAGAAGAGAAATATCATCTTTTAAGATGTAGACACGAAGCATTTTACTGTGTGTATCTTTAGTATGAAATGGCAGTGTGCAAAAAATAAAGTAAAGCTGTGTGTCCGTAATGGTCATACTTTGCATTGTAAGGAGGCTGGAAACTAAAGAAAAAAAGATCAACTTTTGATTGAAAATGTGGATTTTGTATAGCCTGAAATCTGGGAGGCTACATCATTCTCACCAAAGTGTAAACACGACATTACCAGAAGCGTTCCCTTCTACTTGAGAAAAGCTGTAAGTGAGGACACTGTTCTGATCTAATCGTGTTGCTCATCAGTGAGGTGCAAGAGGGGATGAAAATAAACAGCGCTGGTTTTCAGACCTCACCATCAATTAAAGACGACATAAACAGAAACACCAAATGCTAACGTGATAACAAAGTTCAGTGTGATCCCAGTGATTACTGTGAGAAAAATATTACATATCTACACTTAGAAAATACACTTCAACACACCCAGATCCAAACAGTTCCTTCCAACAGTATGAAAAATATACAAATAAAAAATACAAGTACTCTCAGACACCAGGTAGGTAGTTTTCTGTTGACATGAAATCAGTGAGGACTAAAAGATAAATATTTCACATTTTTTTCTCCCTTGCATTTTAAAGAGAAAATAAAAATTTGTGTGTATGAAAGAAAAAAAACTGTCCATTTTGAAATATTATCCTTCAGTAATTAGTAACATTGTGATACCACATATTTGTTTTTTTTTTTAGCTAAAAACGCTTTAGCTTCTCTAGTAAGCAAAAAAGAGCCAGTGTTGAAACCAAAAGCATTATATAATTCTTTTTTTTTCTTCAGACATCATACACTATGCACAGATAATAAAAACATTAACAATGATCAAGTCTTTTCCACACGAGAGAAATGATTCCTCTGTTTCGGTCGGGAACATTAAGAGCTCAGGAGAAGACTGGAGATTCATCATAATCAGCATCATCATTACTGGATCATCATCAGTCAGAAACGCCTCCAGCAGTCAGAATCGAATCACTGACAGTTCAACAGAGAGACAGAAAACAGGCTGTTGACATGAATGTTTTTAACATCTCGTAACGCAACATACCGTGAGGCCTGGGAGTGGTAGACGCTGAATTGGTGACCGGGGTGTAAGGACAGAGAGTGACTGAGGGGACGAGGGCACAGCAGTGTGCAGGTAGCATCTGTCTCAGCTCTTAGTGTACTACAAACTTTGACCCATCAGAGGAGGAATATCAGTTCATGTATGTACGTAACACCACCTGCAAATTCTGTTCTGGAGCCGTTGGGCATCAGGCCCTGCCAGGTGAGTAACAGTCATTCATTGCAATTCGTGGTCGTGCCAGCTGAGCGCCAATTGGCAGCCATGTGGGAGGGCTGGCAGAGGAGGGGGGACATCTGAGCTTCTAGGAACCTCGTGAAGGAAAGCCTCCACTCAGAGAAATTAAGGAAGGGGGAAAGGACAAAGAGAAATACTCAGCTCATTTGACATGTTCGGCACTGTGGGAAGAGCAGTAGTATTTCTTATGAGCTATGAACGTGGAGAGGCTGCTGAACTTGATGTTGCAGAGCCGACAGAAGCGGGAGTTACCGTTCAGGACAGGGGAGATCACTGTTTTGGGGCCGATGGTGGCGGCAGGCTGGGGCGTGGGGACGGGATGGGAGGCTGCGGTTGGGACCGCCTTGTCTGGAAGGTGGGACGACCCCACCGTCTCCCTCAGGACCTCAGGCACAGGTGACAAAGTCAGAGAGGGAGCCCTTGGGGGAGACACGGGTAGAGGTGAGCCAGCTGAAGGGGATGCGCCTCCAGCTGAAGGGCTGCCGTTTACCAGCGGTGAGACGGGAGAAGTTGTGGCACTCCTTGCCTGCCCGTTGATGCTGTCTCTGTGAACTCTGGTGACCAGTCTTGGCTGGCTGGTTGGGGTGGCGGAGGTGTTTGCAGAAGCCCCATCCCTGGGACTAAGGCTGGGGCTGCGGCTGACTGCACTGCCCGGCTGGGGTGGCTGAATGGTTACAACCAGGCCGTGGGTAGTCTTGAAGTGCTCCATCAGGTCACAGGTGATGATTCTGTTTGGGCAGTATGGGCAAACCACTTGAGAGGAACTGGCGCCTGCACCTTTCGCTCCAGCTCCTGGGGTGGCTGCAAGGGTGGTGGTCGTATGTGGAGGAGATGTGGCGTCGGAGGCCGGTAAGGCAGAGGGGTGAGGACTGGATGATGTGCCTTGAACCTGGGCAACCCACTCAGCGGGCAGAGCTTTGGCCTCCATAGGGTGCAGGAGGTCCGGGCGCTCCTGCTGAGGCCTGCTTTTGGGAGAGGTAGAGGCTGATCTCTTGAGCCTGTGGAGCTGCTCCAAGGTGTGGGGCTGGAGGGTGGTGGCAGGGCAATAGTAGGTTTTATGAGCAAGGTAGTTCTCGATGCTGTTGAAGCTGATACTGCAGGCGGTGCACTTGTGGTAGTCAGTAAGAGGCAGGGCAGGAAGAATACTGCTGCTGCTGTGCCGTGGAACCTCACTCAGACGGGGCCTCTTGCTAAGGTCAATCGGACCATCTCCTTCGGGGCTGGAGCTGCCTGCCCCGCTGGGAGAAACTTCTTGCTTCACTGCCAAACCCAGAACAGATGGAGATGGCGCAGAGGCAGCAGCTGAGGCAGCAGCAGCGGCAGCTGCAGCAGCAGCGTTGGCTAAGGCTTCTGTTCTGGCCATGTGAATCTCGTACATCTTCTTCCTCTTGCGTTTGCGGATGGGCTGAGGAAGGAAGGCTGCTGTGGTGTTTGCCTTGGCCATGTGTACGGCTCGCTGATTGGTTGGGTCATGGCGTGATGCACAGTAGAAGCGTTTGTGAACAGTGTAGTTTTCGTGACGACTGAAGCGGATGTTGCAGGCCTCGCAGAAGGTCCTATTGGGATCCTCTTCTTGGTCCTCTGCAGAACCACTAGCAGGACTCTGGCTGCCTTCGCTTGCCCTTCCTCCTCCACCTCCTCCTCCCACACTACCACCTCCACCTTCCCCTTCAGAGGAGGATGATATTCCCTCTCGCCCTGCAAGGCTTTCTGTCTTCACCTCCACAACCCTCTTGGACTCTGTTGCTCCACTACCTGCCGGAGGGTCAGAGTCAGTAGGAGAGGCAGAGGCTGCTCGACTTGCTGCTCCACCCTGAGGAGATGCAGATGAGCCATGTGCCCCAGCAGAAGGCATTGTGGCTGGGGCTGCATCCCTTGTCGATCCAGGGCCTGACGCCGAGGTTGCACCTTCTCCGTGGTGCCTGCTGGAGCAGTACAGCCTCTTATGTGCATAGAAGTTGTTGATGTTATTGAAGGTGATATCGCACTCAAAGCAGGTGGCTCCTTTGTGAGGCGGTGTTGCTGTGGCTGTAGGTGCAGTCGGTCCAGATGGAAAGAAGGCCGCTGGGTTGTTCTGAGGAACAGTCTGGCCCTGTTTCAGACGGCTGTGGACCATCTCTGACATTTTAGCCAGTATCTCGGAGGCCTGAGGCAAAATTGCTGCCTCAGGATTAAACATGTACTGAGGCAAGAACATTGCTCCTCCAGGAAGAACTGACCCTGCACCTCCCACATGTGCAGGGCTAGAACCAGGGGTAGGGCTGGTTGGTTCTGCCTTCACAGTTGCGGTGGCTGGACTCTTGGGAGAGGTCGATGTCTGGCAGGAGCCTGTGGAAATTTGCCCCTCCTTTGTCTCAAGTCTTGCCTCTTGATCTCCCTCCTCCCCACCAACCTCCTCTTCATCCTCCTTAATCTTCATTTGCTGCTCTTCTGTCTCTGAGTCCGAATGAGGCTCCTCTTTGATCTTTACTTCAATTGTTGATGCATTGGGAGGACTGTAATCTCGAGGTGTGGCTGAACCGCCGTTTGCACCAGGGCTGGATGAGTCTGGTGTAGGGACACAGGCTAAGGGCTCCCTCTCGTGGGGAGACGGCTGCAGCTGGGGGTGGTCAGTTGATGACGGGGTACTTTGACGAGGGGTGGGGCTCCTTTCAGCCGGGACCCTGACTTCTAGATGGGTTCGTACATGCTGCTGAAGTTGGGCAGGGGAGTCAGAGTTGTGGCCACACACTTGACACTTCAGCACCACGCCAGAGTCTCCTGGACTGAGACCTGAAGAAGAGAGTCAGTTAGTTCAGGGAGTAGATAGATGAAAAGCAAGAATCAGAACAATGAGTCTGGTCCATACTGAAGGAGATCCACAGTCTTGCAAATGACGGTATGACTTACCAGTGGACAGGGGCAGCTTAGGAAGGCCTGGCCCTGGGGAGTAGACCTCACTGCGAGATCCAGGCTGACAAACCATGTGGCTGGTGACCAGATGGCTGTAGAGGATGTCTCTTGTGGTGGAGACAAATCCGCAGCCATGACACACCCCGTTCAGTGTGTCTGTGTGTACCTTAAGGTGGCGCTCGCAGTTTGCTTTAGTGGTGAAGGCTGAAAGACAGATGAGACAGACAAATGGACGCTCACCTGTGGGAGGACAGAGAGGGACAATAAGTTAGAGGGACAAACAGTGAGTTCATCCTTCAGATAATGAAGGCACACTGGTAAGTGTCTGCAAGCCAGGTCTCAATGTTCTGATCCTTTGTGCCTATTTACACCTGGTATTAGTAATAGTTTGCATGTGGGGTATTTACTGACATATTTTATGTTATAAAACAAATTGTGAAAGTCTCTGTAGCTTGTGTTAACCACAGACCTAATTTAAGGTATTTCACCAAGAACCCGTTAAAAAAACCCATTGACTTTGAGATGAAGGAGGTGCTACAATGCTAATTCATTTCTGGGTTTTACGACTCGTTAATGGGGTTCTCTCTTGTGATCGGATAACTCAAAACAGATGTTAATACCAGGTGTAAACAGGCTCTTTGTGTGTTTGGCGTAATTATAAGTCTTGTTCTCACCACTGTGTGTGCGCATGTGGATCTCCAGTGAGCTGGCACTGGGGCAACTTTTGTTGCACTGAGGAAAGGGGCAAATGCGTTCATTAGGGTAAGACTCCTTGGGTTTGTCTTGTGGCGGGGACGATGCTGCAGCTGGCTGCTTCTGACGGCTGGCACAGTAGTACATGAGGTGGGCCTGCAGGTTCCTCTCACTGCGGTACCAGATCCCACAGTCCTTGCATGGAAAAATGTCCTCTGATAGACAACAAAACATAAATTTAGAGTTAATTGATTAAACATAAATGTATGTAAGTATGATTTGAGCAACCTTATGAAAAGCACTACTTCAACTTCAAGTACCTCAAGCACTAAATGTAGGTGTAACTTTAATCAACTTACCTCAACCCTTATTACCAAGATGCAATTATAACTTAAGTATGTGAGCATATGACAGAAGTATCTTTCCGACGTCATTCTACAGCTCTGATAGATGGAGCAAGCATTTACGTGCACCACACACACATTTCATTGCTATGTGTATCCAAGGCAACAGGAAACTAAGGTCATGAGAACAATAATTATCAGAGATCTTAAATTCTGGGTTATTTTTTACAACAAAATTGTTAGCTGCAATGTTACCACAGGAACGTGCAACCAGAGGATGATTATCAGTGGTCACCACAAATATGTGTGTGTGTGTGTCTGTGTGTGTGTGTGTGTATACAACCCACGGCTCATGGGAAACTTTACTGAGTAGCACTTACAGGAGAGTCAAAGAGCTGCAGTGCCATCTTGTGGTCGAAGCGAT